>NC_142604.1:47941780-48244901 GCF_041222555.1 Hakea prostrata | reverse complement strand
CATGTCTTGCATGTTTTGCAACCACCATTCTTGAAACCAACTTTCTTATGAGTTCATTCTTTAAAAACGAAGAAACGAACTGTTTTGACAAGCACCTACCAGTCATTCTTCTACTTTCTGAGAACAAAAAAATAACTGTTCTGACCATTACCAAAAGCACAAGTTAGAAACTAAAAGAAAACATAATGGAGAGAAGACTAACAAAAACACTAATTACTCCAATAAGCTTAGCTTAATACAGTAATTACAACACTTGAGGCAGAATTGTAGCAACTTAGTTATTACATTAAACCACAAGATTCTTGCAAACCGACACCCAAAAGAAAAGAAGATGAGTTAGTTACCTAGTCACTCTTTCTTTCAGTGGTGACCACCTGTTCTAATTTTATCCATGTAGGAGAGATGCCAATGAAGTTATTGATCTGGACCACACGCCTTTTAAGACTTGTTTGGTTCCTGGATTTTGATTAGGTATCTCTTTTCCTCGTCCACAACTCTCTTATCAGTCGAAGGTGATAATTGGATTTTACAAGTACCAGGTTCTTCACTTTTAAGTAAAGAATCCTACTCAAAAGCAAAAGGGAAAAGAGAAAAGGTTTGTACAGACTAGCAGAATATGTAGTGTTCAGTCTTCATTCTCCAATTCTCTTCTCCAAACTTATGTTCTCTTTCATATTAACGTGTGACCCCCTTTATACTAATGTCCCCCCTGTGTTTGTTTTTTATACCTTTATGTATCCTCAATATATATATCACTGTAAGGTGTGAGATCATGATTCTCATAATCCCCAGTGACTCAGTAACCCTACAAACCCTTCTCTTCTCATTTTGTCTTTACTTGGCTGGCCCAACCTGGGCCACTGAGTTCCCCGACTTCTCCTCAGCTCCTCCAAGGCATGGCTGCAGTACCTTTCTGTGGTCTATGCTCTCTCCATTTCTCATTATTCTCTGTTTCGAGATAAGAAGACAGGAAATAAGGAATCTAAGGAAATTTGATTATGATGGGTTGCTGGCTTTGGTAGAGTAGTCTACACTATAGTTTCGACTTTCGATGCATGGTATTAGAATGAGAATTATTGACACAATTGGACAAATTTACCATACAATTCCTTAAAACTGCGTTTGTTTGCTGGAATAAAGGTGGGGTGGGAAAAAAGGGGTGGGAAAATTCTTGAAAAAAAGTGTATATTTCTTACTTTTCCCTTAAATCCCAAAATGGTAGATTGTTTGATTGCTTGGGGTGGGAAAGTGAGAGCCAAGTTTTCTTGATTCAAGGAAATTTGTCTGATGATATGGCAACTCAACTTTTCCACCCCAAGCCATTTTAAAACCCCACATATTTGATGGGACTTTATGGGAAAGTTGGGAAAAGCAAAAAGTGGGACCCACCACTATCACTATTCCACAAAACCCTTTCCTTTCTTTTCCTTCTCCCTCACCCCACTACACATGGGACTTATATGTTTTTATTTCCCACCCCTTTTTTCCCACCCCACCTTTTGCAAACAAATGTAGCTTAAAGAAATGGATTTTGGACTTATTACCTCTTGTCTATGTTGTGCAACTAGTACGGTGTTAGTACAACACTAATATCACATGCTTAGAAGGGACTTTGCTTGGGTCCTGCGCGTTAACTGTCAAGCCGGCCTTCAGATAGGAATTTCGGTCGAAATTTCGATCTAGACCATTGAAATTCAACGGTCGAGATTCAATTTTGACTAAGATTTCGGATCTGACGGTCCAAAATCTAGGTTTGACAATCATGCACATTTACCAAGCAAACATGTGGGTATGAAAGAAACATAGACTTTTATCCTCGCAGGTAAAGGATCTGGACTCATAATAGAGGGTTTTGCATTTTTACAATTTTGCCCACACTTTTAAATATTTTGATGGATTCTATTTGGATGTTTGTTAAAGATAATTATGGTCTTTCACAATCTAAGGGGAAAACAGAAAGACCACAGGCAATCCTAACCGCCACTACTCCATGCGTGCAAGGTTTCAAGAACTGCACTCAAACTCAACTACTTAAAAGACTTCTAGCAAATTACATCTTATCCACAAGTGAATCATACTCAGAGTTGTACTCAAACACACAAGAGACATAGTTCATACCAAACACAAATATATAACTTGTGTTATTCAAACTCTAGAGTAAGAGTCTAGGATTAATGTTGAACAAGGACTCTTGTAACTTTAAATATATAATTTGTACTATAATCAATCTCAAGGGAAGCAAATCACATTCCCGTGGACGTGGGTTACAAAGATCAAACGAACAACGTACATCTCTAAGTCAAACTCACTCACTCTCTCTCTCTCTCTCTCTCTCTCTCTCTCTCTCTCTCTCTCTCTCTCTCTCTCACCCTTTTCTATTGAAAACTATGGACTTTAGTATGGCATTAGAGCACCAGGTTCTCAATCATTATTTTCCCTCTCTTAATGGCTTATTTTCAACGAAGCAAAATAAAACATCCTATCTGATTATGGAGATCTCAGATTGTGCCACTTTTGAAGACATTTGACTTATTTGGTGTTGTGGATGGTTTTTTTCCTTACCCACCCACTACCATCCCTGACAAAGATGATGCTGAAATTTTTATATCGAATCCAAACTATCATAAGTGGAATTGTTAAGATTCATTATTAATGTGTTGGATCATTGCTTGTCTCATTGAATTGATTCATGCTTAAGTTGTCATTTGTACCACCTCCAAAGAAGTTTGGTCAAAACTTGAGAAGATCTACTCTACTTGCTCTTTTGCTTGTATTATGCAACTTTGCCTTCAACTTCAAAATATTTGACAAGGTAATAGTACAATCCATCATTACCTTATTTGAAATTAAGAATATTTATGATCAATTGGCTGCTTTTGGAAAGCCTGTGAATGATGATGAACTATGTCTCCATATTTTAAATGGGTTGGGAGTTGAGTACTCTCCCTTTGTAATTGTTGTTACCACTCACACTTCTCCAATTTCATACAATGAATTAGGAGGTATGTTTTTACTTATGTGATAAGGTTATGGGATGAACTTTCTACTGTTGATGCTTCTTTTCCAATGGCAAACATGACCAAAACCCAATCCTCCACCATTTAGCCTACAAGACAGCCCTTTAGGGGGCTTTTTCCACAGAGGGACAGATTTGGTCATGGTCACTCTTCTCCGCACCATGGTTCTCATGCATATCAACCCTCTTATCAGAATGGTAATCGTATTATTTGTTAAATATGTGATCGTCATAGACACAAGGCCAAAGATTATTATCAACGGTTCAACCATGTCATTCAAGGTACCACTCATACACCTCCCTCTATGAATATTTCAAAAATTTCGAGTGCTTCTCTTCTAGATGAGAATTGGTACCCTAATTCTAGCACTACTCATCATGCCACCAATTCTTTGGAAAATCTACACATTGCTCAATCCTACCATGGTTCCGATCAGGTTCAAATTGGCAATGGTGTTGTATTGGTCTTCCCATAAATAATACTGGTAACATCAATATTGGTACTACATCTTCTCCAATTCATTTAAATTATGTTATTCATGTGCCCTGTATTTGCAAGAACTTATTATCACTCTTACAGTTCTCATGGGATAATAATGTTATGTTTGAATTTCATCCTGATATATGTTATGTGAATGATCATACGATGGGGAAGTGTCTCCTTCAGGGCAGTGTTAAGGACGGATTGCACCATATTCGATTGAGCTCCAAACCCAAAGCATCAGTTGGCGAGAAAACCTCTTTTGAGAATTGGCACTCAAGATTAGGGCATCCTGCCTCTAAAGTAGTTGGAAATTTGATTTCTAGTTTCCACTTACTAGTAAATTCAAAAGACTGTGTTTGTGTGTTATGCTTGTGAAAAAGGAAAGAGTCATAAACTCGTATTTCATTCCTCTAAATCAGTTTCAAATGGCCCCTTGGACCTAATTTTTTTGGATGTTTGGGGACCCTCTCTTGTGGAGTCTATTAAAGGTTTTCACTATTATGTGATTTGTGGATGATTTTAGCAAATTTATTTAGTTTTATCCCATGATTGTTAAATTTGAAGTTGTTAGTATTTTTAAGAGATTTAAGTTTATTGCTGAGAATCTCTTTTCTCTCCATATTAAGCGGTTTCATAGTGATTGGGGAGGTGAATACCAAGTAGTTTCTTCTTTTCTTCAAGAACATGGTATTGACCTTATACTTTCTTGCCCTCATGCTCATGAACAAAATGGAGCTATTGAATGCCAACATTGGCATATTGTGGAAACTAGATTGACTTTATTAGCCCGTGCCTCTTTTCCTAAAAAGTTTTGGATGCATGCTTTTGAAACTACCGTTTTTGGTTAATCGGTTGCCTACCCAAGTGTTGTGCAATACTTCTCTTCACTTCAAGTTATTTAGAGTCCATCCTGACTATGAGTCTTTGAGGACTTTTGGTTGTGCATGTTATCCATGTTTGAGGTCTTATAATAAGAATAAGTTGGAATTTTGATCTATTTTGCATGTTTTCCTAGGGATATAATTCCCGCCATAAAGGTTATAAGTGTTACAATCCCGCCAATGGTAAAATTCTGGTTTCTCTCCATGTTGTCTTTGATGAGCTGTCATTTTCTTTCCTTTCCAGTGAGGCTACCTCTTCCCCTACCCCACCACTTCTCTCTCTCTATGGGCCTCCTCCAAAATTGTGCAACTCCACTCCCACTCCACCACTTCCCTCTATATTAGGGACTCCACCTAGGATGGCTTCTCTTGGAGAGTCCTATTCCCCTCCCCTCTCACTAGGTCCCACTCCACCTCTAGCTCCCATAGGACTCCATCTTCAAACCCCACGAGTTCTAGAGTCTCCCCCTCTCCCTTGGTCAAACCCACTCCTCCATCTTCCACCTTGGCCAAACCCTCTCCACCTTAATTCCCCTACCCTAGCCAAATCTCACTCTCCTATTAATCTTATCCTTGACCTTCCCTATGACCCTCATGAAACCCTACCTCCCTCTACTACTCATCCTATGATTAATACTCATCCCATGATCACAAGATCAAAAGCAAACACTAGGTGTCACACCCCACCTGACGGTATCAAATCTGCCCTGACAACCCGTGGGTGTGATCCATAGCCACAAGAATCTCAATTACACTATGGATAATATATATAAGGCACACAATCCTATAATCAAGAGCAAGAAAATCAGTTCAACTAAGAGTAATCTAAAATAAGAATGTACGAGCGGAAGCAATATAAATAATGTCTCATTATTGTTTACAACTCTTCTATCCCAAGTCGGTTGAGAAGTCTAGCATGACAACCAGGGGCGGACCTATAGAGGGGCTGAGGGGGGCCATGCTCCCCCTCCCGAATTTTAAGAAAATAATATTAATTTTCTTATTTTCCTTAATTTTCTCAGTTTTTTTCTCTTCCCACATGTGAAATGTCACTATTTGCCCCCCGCAAATATTGAGAACAGTTTATAAAGATAAAATAATGGGTATAAATATCATTCTTAAATTAAAAATTAACTCCTCAATCCCTATTTATTCTCTCCTCTCTTCTCTCTCATCTTTTCTTCCTATTTATTCTCTTCTCTTTCTATAAACGTGGATTAAGGAAATTTTAAAAAAAAAAATCTTATTAGGTATTCAAAATTTCATTCCTAATTAGAAACTAACTCTTCAATCCCTATTTATTCTCTCCTCTCTTCTCTCTCATCTTTTCTTCCTAATTGTTCTTTTCTCTTTCTATAAACGTGGGTTTGAAATTTTTGGAAAAAAAATCTTATTAGGTATTCAAAATTTCATTCCTAACTCCTCAACCCTATTTTTTCTTCTCTCTCCTCTCTCCTTCCTTTCTTCCTATTTATTCTCTTCCCTTTCTATAAGCGTGGGTTAAGAAAAATTGAAAAAAAAGTACTCTTTCTCTTTCTTAATTTATTTATCGTTTCTCTTTTTCTCCTTTTTTTTTTTTTTGTTATTCTTTTTATTTGATTTTATATTCTGTGTTTTTTTGGTGTCCTCCTGCTGTAGGTTGGGTTAAATTAAATATTGATGGGTCTTCTTGGCATCCGGCGGGGAGGAGCCAATGAGTTCCGGGGGTTTCTTTCTTTTAAATGTTAACCCTTGGCGGGCTTTCTTCCGGTTCGTTGGCGGCTTTACAATTAATGCTTGGGGGTTCGGGTGGCCGGTTTCTTTCTTGTGGGGGTACAGATTTGTTGACTTGTTGGGTTTCCTTGCTCGGCGTCGGGGTTTTGCATCCCGTTTCTTTCTCCTGGTCGCCTCCTTTGCTTGTGGGCCCCGTCCTGTTTCGTTTTGTTGTGGTTTCTCCGGCGCGGGGGGTGTTGGGCCGGGTAGGGGTTGGCTCTGTGTTTTTTTTTTCTTCGTATTTGTCTTTTGCGTTTTTTTTTTCATGTTTCTTGTTTTTTTCTTCTACAAGTCTTGTTATTTGATTTTGTGTTGTGATTTGTAAATAAAATGTCTATAGTTAGTAAGGTAATTAACTACCATTGGTTTGCATCTCTTACCTAAAAAAAAATTTTGGTTTACATCTCCTACCAAAGAAAATTTTGGCTTGCATCTAACTTTTTAGGGTTGAAGTCATGTGTATATATATATTTATATATATATTGTATTGTTCTTTAATTTATCTATATTTTGTCCGAGAAAAAAATATCATTATCAATAATTGACCTTATTGTTTAAATGTGTGGGCCCCACAAAATATATGTAGACCTATTCCTTAATATAATAAAATAATTTAGAAGTGAGACCTTCAATGGGTTTTATAAGGGCCTACACAATATGTGTGGCAAAACAATACTAGTGCTTCCCCAATGAGAATGTTATCTGGCTTTCATTCTTCCCCCCCCCCCCAATATTGAATCCTGGGTCCACCCCTAATGACAACGAAACACAAACATAATCTCAACCAAGACCACTATGCTCCCATAAGTAACCTCTTGAGTCTCAAAGAGCTGGACCCCGTAAGAATAGTCCCAGTAGGAGTAGGAGTCTCTGTGCACCTCGAGGTATTCCCCGAGGGTTTATAGTCTTGTTCCATCGACATTGAACTCTTCTAGAAAATGGTTCCCTCATGACCTGCAAAGTAATTTGAAGAAACAAGTAATCCAAAAGGAATGAGTTCTAAAAAACTCAGTAAGGCAACAACCACATACATATGTCATGATCACATGAAAATAAAGAGATAAGTAATGGAATGATATGCTATGCATGCATCTAAGAAATCTAACTATGCAAGTCTCTATTCAAGCAGACATAGATTAAGATATACAACAGCCCTCCTCTGGGTAGGTCACGTCACTTTGATCCCTCATGGATTGGCTACCTCTATTGGGATCCCGGCTAAGAGTTACGGTCTACATCATCAACCATGATTGGGGTATTGGTTGACACTCTCTCACCACAACCATTGGTTTGAGTATTGGCGCATGTTTGAGGATTCTAAACCCAATGGAAGGTCATACAGTAATAGACTACATGTGGTCCAGGTACTTTCCCTCATGCCTAGTGCCCTTTTGGTCCAATATCGTTCTCCACCTAGGAATGCTAATCTTGATAGATTGATTACCTCTATTGGACAACATTCCTTGACCCTATGGTCATTTACATATGCTAAGAAGATGCTTCTCATGTCTCCTCACAACACCCAAGGTGTCTTTTGGATGCCCTTGAGCCCATCCCTCAACATATGTAATCCTACCATCACATGATAAAACAATGGGCAATGTCTCTTTTCACAGATTGATTATCTCTGTTGGATGCCTACAGGACCACATCATTGCCATCACATGTCACTTGGCTTCAATACCCCTACCAAAAGGGTAGTAGCATGTAATGGGTAACTTATATAACCATGCGTTTAGACATTTTAGTCATGAAGGACAACAACTAAAGAAATGCAGGAAGCACCAATGACAATGGTCCAAAGAATAATCCTTGATCTTCAAGGATAAGTATACTTATCTAGGTATTCCCCAAGTCAAACCACACCAATCTCACCATAAATTAAAGTAAAACACAATAAATATATTTCATAATTCACAAATATCAATTGATCATGCATAACAACAATTACAACAATTAAAGTTTAAGAGTTATAAACATGCTTAGAATAATTAATAGATCAACACATCAAACAATCGAACAATATATGTAATTGTATCCTTACCTATCTTAATGGAAAAAATATTGATAAATGACCAAGATCCTTACAACCAAACACTCTAGTAGATCCCAATAAACCTTAAAGTTATGTTTAGGTTTAGGAATCAAACAAGGTAGAAACAACCTCAAAACAGCTTCTAGAAACCAACTGATTGTTTGGGCCAATTTGAGGTAGTTGGTCCAAGTGACCTCCTCAAGCAACCTCCTTCAACAACCACCAGGTTTTCTAGCAGTTTTCCAAGTCCATAAATCAAACTGTTGATCACCCATCTTCGACAAATTTTCGGGATGATCTTAATTAAGTTTAAATCATGTTCCTAAAACACCACACAAGCCTCTCCAATCTCAAGAAACAAAAATACAAAACACAACATGGATTTGGAAATTAATATCTCTTTCTAAGAGTAATTGCCATTAAAATAGATAGAAGATTTTCTCGACAGTCTAATCAGAAACAAAAAAATATATATTCTCCATCTCCAATCATCTTCCAACAAAGATTTGAAAAAAAAAAAAACCCTACTCTCTAGAAAAGAAAGAATTACTAGAATAAGCGAGTAGTTAACTACTTCTAAGATCCAAAAATCAAAGAAGTCTTTGCAAGATTCTCCATGGAACGAGGCCTTCCTTCTCCAACACATGTCTTTTGATGTTGCAGCTGTCCCCAACAATCAACAACATTAAAATAATGAGAAAAATAGGGTTTAAATAGAGTGTCGGAGGGCAAAATAGGTAATTATGATCGTACATTTCCTATCAACCACCAAGCGTGGCGACTGCTTGACCAATCGACCACCTTAAGCAACCACCCCTAGTACTTTTCAGTACTTGAGCGTTTTGCACTCCCAATTGTTCCCTAACACTATTGCAAGCTTAACATCATGTTGGAAGCTCTTACCTTGCTCATTGACATCTTCCATCTTGATTCTCTGGTGATATCTATTTGCCCAATCCATCCAGGATCCAACTAAATCTTCTTCTAGTTCCCAACAAGGTTGGTTCTTCACCAACTTCATTTAGATCCATGGGTTCTCAAGTCGAAATATGGGCTTCAATTTGGATGGCCCACAACTTCTTTCGACTAGAGGCTTGGGTACTCGAACCTATAATTAAGGTTTTGGATTAGGATTATAGGGGTTATTATAGTAGGCCTCTCCTCTCCGCTTTTCCAACTTGAGCATCCCCACCTAGAGCCTACCTCTTTTACTATTGCAACAAATACCCTTGGTGGAAAGCTATAGATGAGGAATTTACTACCTTATTTAATAATGGGACTTGGTCATTAGTTCCACCATCTCCCTCTCACATTGGGTCAAACTTAAGGCATATGGCTCCATTGACATGTACAAAACCCGCCTAATGGCTAAGGGGTTCAATCAACAAGAGGGCTTGGACTACCATGAAACCTTTAGTCCAATGGTGAAACCCACCACCATTCAATTGGTCTTAACTCTCACTGTTTCTCGTTGTTGGCCTATCAGACAACTAAACATTTAGAATGCTTTTCTCCATGGTTTTTTGAATGAAATAGTATATATGAAGCAACATCCTGGCTTCATTGATTCACTTCACCCTGATTATGTTTGCAAACTTCAATGCTTTCTTTATGGTTTGAAGCAAGCCCCACCAACTTGGTTTAATAGGCTTAGTTATTACCTTCTTGAGTATGGTTTTGTTGGGTCCAAAACTAACGCCTTATTGTTTATCTTTTGTGGTCATCATGGCATTATTTTTATGTCAATATATGTTGATGATATTATCTCAACTAGTAGTTCTAACAATCTCTTAGCCTAGTTTCTCAAGGATCTTAGTTTTGTATTTGCATTGAAGGATTTGGGTCCTCTCTCATTATTTTTTGGGCATGTTTGTTACTCGATCTTCTAATGGTCTCCACTATCACAGAGTCAGTATATTCAGGATCTTCTAATGATTGATTGCAAACCACTATCTACACCAATTTCCACTACTGAAAAGTTAAGTAAGTTTATAGAGAAACTAATTGTTGATCCTACGATGTATCACAGTATAGTTAGTGCCCTTCAATATGATATGACCATGACCAAGCCCAACATTTGATTTGCAGTAAATAAAGTTTGTCAATTTATGCACTCTCCTATGATTAATCATTGGTTGCAGATAAACAAATTCTCCGCTATTTAAAAGGAACCTCCTCACAAGGACTTCTTATCCATCATGATTCTCTACTTAGTTTATCTGCCTTTTTGAATGTTGACTGGGTGAATTGCCTTGATGATTGCAAGTCTACTAGGTGGCTATACTATATTTTTGGGATATAACCTTATCTCTTGGAGTTATAAGAAGCAAAAGACTATTCCCCGCTCAAGCACTAAGGCTAAATATCATGCTCTCGCCAATGCCATTGCTGAACTTAGTTGGTTATAGTCTTTGTTGTATGAATTATTGGTATATCTGCCTTTCACTCTAATTCTTTGGTGTGATAATGTGGCGCCCACCTATCTTACTAGCCAAACCTGTCTTTCATGCACGAACCAAACATGTTGAGATAGACTTCCATTTTGTTCGTGATAAGGTTGCCAAAGGCGATCTCTAGGTTTAATTTCTCTCCACCAAAGACCAACTTGTTGACATCTTCAGGAAGCCTCTCTCACACCAATGGTTCAACATTTTGATGTCCAACCTCAAGGACTCATCTCTACCCTTAAGGTTGAGAAGGCGTGTTAAGGATAATAATGGTTTTTTTACAATCTAAGGCAAAACAGGAAGACCACAAGCAACCCTAACCGTCACTACTCCATGTATGCAAGGCTTCAAGAATAAAACTCAAACTATATATTGATATTCAACTTCATGTTTTATCTTTGAACTATAGCCAAAAGAGGTCTATGTGAGGTCGTGGACATAGAGGCATCACATTGGCACTTGATGTTGTTGGCTTGCCGACAGGGCAAAAGATCCATATTCGCTCTAATAATCTAGGACAATCTTGTGATCGACAAGAATGTAACAAATTGCAGAAGTGGATTGGAGTAGTTGCTAGAGGTAACCAAGAGTTGCCTATAACATGCCCCCATTGGGAAGATATTCCAGATGCTAGAAAGGAAGATGCTTGGACAAAGATAATTGTATCCCTTTGTCCCTGTTATTCATTCCCTCTTCTATGACTTAATTATGTGTTACAAGTTTTAACCCTTATTTCTTTTATGAATGCAGGACAAGTTTGACATGGCAAATGACTGTAGAAGTTGGGTGTTTGAAAGATTAAAAGGTTGTTGGAGAGATTACAAATATGCATTAAAGCGGAAACATTATGATGCTTACGACTCATATGTAAAGAGGATGGTCGATCATCAACCTCTCACGGCTCCCAGATGAAGATTGGAGGGTGTTGTTTGACATGTGGAATTCTCCAAAACACCAGGTAAAACTAATTTAAATTTTCTATGAAATTCTTATTTTATACTTATGTAAACAAAATTGGTGTTAACATCCTTGGAAAATTGTCATAGGTTATGTCAAAAAGAAAGAAGAAGATGTTGAAAGTCATCAGATGCGCCATAGGATGGGGAGTACATCGTTTGCAGTTATTCAAGAACAAATGGTAAATAGGATAGTTGTATTGTTGAGTTCTTCATCAATATTTCCTTGTATCCCTAATAGATTCAATATCTAATAGTTTTTTGTTTAATTATGAAGCGCTTGGAGGATCCTGACCATATGCCCCCTGATCACATTGCCTTCTTTGACAAGACATACACATCTAAATGGACATTTTAAAGATGCAAAGTTGCAAAAAAAAAAAATAATAATAAATAAAAGATTGTTGGCCTTCAATGAGGTTTCAAAAAGATATTATTTAAATTTGTAATTATAACAATTCTAATTTCATGTTCATTTGTAGACCAAACTCCAGGAGGAGCTTGTGAAAAAAAGTGAAGAGAGACGGTCAGATAGAGATGTTCGAGAAAATGCCTAACGGAGATTAGGACTTAGGGCATGGCATTAGATTAGGGAAATGCTCTTTTGAACGAATCCTAAGCTAGGAAGAAGCTGCAATTGGAATGCTTTGTGTACAGTGTTTGGTAGGGATTGTCATGGAAGGATGCGGCTTCAAGGTGTTGGAGTAACACCAAAACAAGAATATGGGATGCAAGTAATGCGTGATGAAGAAATTCAAGACTTAAGGCGGGAGAACACTGATTTTAAAGGATAGAGTGTCTCAAAGTGAAATGATTAACATTGAATTAAAGGATAGAGTGTCTCAAAGTGAAAGTATGCTTGCTCAACTACCGTTCAACTTACACAACTCATCAACTTGCAGGGGACCCAAACACAGGTATGACCAGAAACTCCTTTCCTTTCATCTTTCTTTATTTTCTGTTTTTTTCTTCTACATAAATTTGCTCTAGCTAGGCCATTAGGAATTGAAGGAAATAGGTGGATTGATATTCTCAATGATAATGATGACTAGTAAGATAATCCAGAGAAAGTCCATTAAGGGTGGATGCAACAATATTTGAATTTTTGGACTTGACCATTGAAAATTGCAAATGAAAAAAATTATTTTACCATTGTTGTTTATACACTTTCAAGTTGTTTGGCTTCCAAATGTGATGGTTGCGCCAGTCGAAACCTAAGATGCCTATGAGAGTGCATAAGTTTAATGTTCTATTTCCTAGTTTGTGGAGTCTTATATTAGTCATTCTTTGGTTTCCTTGCAGATGCGTTAGTTTAAGAACATGGAGATAAAGAGCTCAACATTGAAAATTTGGTTGGATTAAACAATCTGAGAGCAAGGGGGATTTGCTATTTCAAATTTTTTGTTTTTTTTGTATCCTTTCAACAATGTCATGGAGACTTATTTGTAAATGAATTTGTGACTTTTAGAATCTTGAATGTGGAAGTTTTAGTATTTTTGTTATATTTTTGTGTACTTCTCTATTAAATGTTTTGAGTTTTCAAAGCAGATATGTAGTATGCAATTACAGGCTATATGGTGTAATTAAAAAAATATATATATTGCCAATGGACATATTAGATCGTAGGAAAAAATGCTTTGTTATATATTCACCTACGATAAGAAAGTATGACATAGGGAAAAATGCTTGCTTATGCTTGCCTCCTCTATGTATATTTCTCTATAGAAGGCAACTAATGAACTAACCCATAGTAAAAAAATGCATACTTGTGTTTACATATTTTCCTATGGAATATAAAAGTTGTAGCCGCAAATATTTTATCCTACAACACCTTTAACCCGTCGGAAGAAATACATGTTTGGCCCGAAGGAAACATCCGTAGCCATATATGTTTCCCTACAGAAGGTGATACTTCTATAGGGAAAAATATTTAAACCTACGGCATTAAGTATTTGTAGGGAGAAGTTCCCTACGAGGTTTTTCTCAAGGACTTCGCTAAGGACATTGATCTGTAGACCATTTATTTTTGCTATGGACAAAATTAATGTGGCTACGGATTTTGTCCGTAACGAAAAATGCTTTTTTTTTGGTGGTGAAGGGATGGGTCTTAAATTTCCTTAATTTCATGAGAAAGAAAATTAAAGAAGAAAAAGGGTTGATTTCTAGTTTGGGGGATGGGGAAATGGGGGATAGTGGTGGCCAATGAGGGAGGGTGTGGCGGTTTCTAATAGAGGTGCATGATTTCTAGCAGGTAAGGTGAAGGAAGGAGATGGACCTAAAGGTTGCGTATAAGGGGGTTATTTAGTAAACTGATATTAACTAGTATTTTAGTTATTTTGATTGAGACTCATCAAAATCAAGCCAAAATTGTTAACTCTAAATAACATACAATTTTGAAGTGAGAAACCTGTAATTTTTGACACTAGAATGGAATGCCTGGAGTTTCAAACCCAGTAAACCCAGTAACTTAAAAGAAAAAATAACAGACAGAAAGGGGCAGACTCATAGAACTTGTGAAGTTCCATAATGAGATTGGAATCCTTCCCCTTCAAGGATCTGATAATCTAGAAAGTTGATAAAGAGGTGAATCCTAGGCAATAAGAAAAACAAATAAACAAAAATAAGTCTGTTTGGTAATTGTTATGGTTGAGATCTAGAGGACTTAGTACGAGAGAATCAATTAATCTTTCATTAAACCTAATTTATAATGATTACTTTGAAACTGTAAGGGCTTTCAACTTATGCAAGTACGAAGGAGATGTAAAATAGAAGGAATATTATTAAAATGAAAAATAGATAATAAATAAATGGAAAGTGAAAAGAAGCTGTTTTGCTTTAAGGGTTAAGCAAAGAAATATATATATATATATATATATAAATATGTCAACGTGAGTCATGTGTGGTCGGAGTTTTTAATAATGGAATCTAATCTTGTCAAAAAGGAGACACTGGAAGCAAGAGAGGTGGGTAGAGAAATTGATTCTATATCTGTTAATTTCTTCTTTCATGGCCCATAAAATCATTTCTTTATTTATTTTATTCTATTTCTATCTTTATCTATCTAACTTATGCATCTCTTGTTATGATTCAAAGACCACCATTTCTACCTTTGCTTCATCCCTAAAATTCTTGCTAAACATGTTAAAATTTGTGACACTTCAACCATTAAGGCAATGGATGTGATCAGCTATATATAGTGACCTACATGTTAATCAACGAATAAATGGAAAAAAGGTTCTTACCTAATAAAAATAACATCAAGTTTTCTGTCTATTTTTCAAAGTATCTTTGAAAAAGTAGTAAGATCTTGTTATACTGAAGATGGGATTTGTCTATTTCGAGTATATCGATCCCTTAAAAGGACTTTGTGAAATTTTGAATGTTTTGCGAGGACAAAATCTCATATGTTTGAAGATGTACAGATCAAATCTAAAAGTGAGTGGATTTTATGCTCTTAGATATCTTTGGTTGATTCTCCTAAGAGAACTTGAGCTGGACTCCACATTGTCTAGTTAAATGGGACCATTGATGTAAGCTGCAAACTCTAAATGAATAATTGAACAAACACATTTCATCACCATTAGATTTGGACAAAAAAATGAAAGAATAAGACATCATAATAAGGTAAAAGTTCGTATTTTTGCACATATCTAAGTGCTATTTTCATACAAGATTTGACATGTTATCCACTGTAATATGGACAATATCAAAGATTTTCCAATTTATGTGAAGATTTTCATTCGTAAATTATACTGAGAAAAGATCATATCATCCAAAGGATGAACTTGGTGTCTAAGAATTCTGCACAAACAGATTCTATTTTAAGAGACATTTAGTAACTTTCGATTACATTTAGTGTTTTACTTTCACTTTACTATCACGAGTTCATGAAATATGTTCTTTAGAGAAGATCTCAAAGATGGTCTGGTAAAGTTGAAAGAAGTACTGTCTGTAGCCGTCCATTAAGATGGGACATTAGATTCCTTCGTCATCTAGATTCCTCCTTGACCATTACCTTGCATAATCCTCTCAATTAGCTTAGCTAGGCTCTTATGTACTGAAGAAACCATGACCCTTTTCTGCCTTATATCACTTTAAACTATCACTCTATGAGAAAAGGAATATTGTTTCAAAAAGTGCAAGAAAAGCTTAATAGTGTTAGTAGCATCAGACACTTGACCAAGAGCTCACACAAATTCAAATTGTCATCAGTTTGAATCATTCCAAAAGAAAAAGAAAAATGTGTGAATCTCCTTAAAGATGATATTACAAGAGAGATAAATCTTCATGGTAATATCAAAATATTTGTTACCCTCATTAATAGAAGAACAACCAATAAACACATATTTCTGAATGTGAGAATTAATTAAGTTCTTCCTCATGTGGTGAACAGAAGAACATTACTGAAAACTCAGTAATAAGAAAGAGAAACTGAGTGGGCATTTAGGAAGTGCACCATTATAGACTTACACTGCAAGAATTTACTGGAAAGAAGTTAGATCAAATAATAGCTGAGAAATATTTATAACGAATAATGATAGAAGTTATATAAATTTTCACAAATTTAAAAAAGATTGTATTTTTTCAAAATGATAATTTTTTCATTCAATTACTCCATTTGATTAGAAAGTGTTAACACATGAATAATTCGAAGATTCTTTTTATATTTGTACATGGCTTTATATAGAATTTGTAAGAGTTTCTTGCTATACTACAACTCTTAAAAATGTTTCTGCCTTGGATAATAATGAGTGATGGTGAGAGAGTTCAACTGCTGGGTTGTTTTACATGTGCTGGAACTCTTAGCTTGAGTTTCAAATTTGAATTGATGTGAATGACTATTTTTACACGAAATACCTTGAGGTGATTCACTTGAGTTGGAACTCTTCACAGTTGAATTGTCTTGAGGTGATTTAGTTGAGTTCAAACTCTTCAAATCTAGCTTCTGTGAGTTGCTGTGGTAGAATTCCTGTGGAACTGGTGGAGTTTCCTTGACAAATTAAAAATAATTCAAAGAGATGATTAAGAGATAAAAGTCCTAGATACAGACACTTAAGACTCTCCAACCACTTGGGTCCCCTATGCCTGCCCAAGTGGTCCAACACCAATAGAACACTAAGTTGGACCCACAATTGGTGAAGGCAAGTCAAGAGTCACAAACCCTAGTTTTCCTAGGGTGTGGCTTGTTTGTTATCTAGGGTTTATCCTTGTTAGTCCCAACAAGCCTTCCTCATTAAGAAAATCAAAACCCTATGGTTATATCATCATATGGATATGAAATGAAACAAGACAAACCCTAGTTTCAGGTTGATTTCCATCACACTATTTAATACTAAATGATCATTATTGTCTATTTTAAGCTTGAGACAAAGCCATGCAATGAAGAAAGGTGGTAGAGGTGTACATGCACACAGAGAAGCGATTTGCGTGTTTGCATGTTATAATCCAGGAAAGGAAAGACTTTAGGACCACTTCGTTCATTCGGGAAGTATTCTTATTAGAACAGCAAGGATATGATGTTGTGGTGTGTAAAATTAAGGAAACAAAATATGATTACCAGAGCCAAATGGGGAGCACATTAATGCTAAAAAATAATTATTAAAAGTATCTTAACTAAATAATTATTTTAAATCATAGCTAGCACCATATTCATATGGGTGAATTATTACCTACCTAGCCAGATCTCTTTCCTTTGTGACCACTTGAAAACAGAGATGCTAATGAAATTATTGACCTGGACCATCTTAATTTCCATGATTATCATCTCACATTTGCGACAGTAATTTATATGAGTTGCGATTTTCTATCTTAAATCTAAATATAATCCATCAAGTAGAAGCATGGGTTTTTTTTGTACATTTTTTTATCACACATTAGGAATAGAACTACCTCTGAGTACTGACAAAATAAATCAGAGATAAGAACCCTATTTACCCTGGTAGGTGGAAGATCTAATCTCTAAAGGACTATACTCCTATAAGACTTTTCCACCACATGTTTAAGAAGATAATCCACATTGTTATTGCTTAGAGGTAAGTGACCCTCTTAAATATGTGATTAAAAAAAAGTCTAAACTAGGGAGCATAGTTTTCTACCTCAACATGTCGAGATAGAAGATCTATACTCTATTTCCTATATTGGATTTCTAACCACACTCCACCAGGCCGTTTACTTTTTTATTTTTTAAACAAGTTTGATCATAATTTTCTTTTTTTTCTTTTTCTGTTTTTTTGGGTAAAGAAGTTGATCATAATGGTTAAGGATATGAATTTGGTAATCTTCTGAATTCTGCCAAATAGAAAAAGTTAGAAGAATATGAGATGGGCTTTTGTTTTATATGGATTAGTGGGATTAAATTTAAGTTGTTAGTGAAGTAGTGTTTAAATTTATACTATTAATAAGTCATTAGTGGTACATAAAAAGTAATAAAGTCTGATTCTTTTATTCAAGTTATATATTAGTCTTGCAAAATAATAAGTAGTCCATAAGAATACTCAAGATTTTATTGCTAACCTAGCCAAACACACCTAAAAACACATAATTATTTTCTTTCAAACTGAGGAAAACACCATGGTTCAATTTCATTAGGAATATCTAAATGATACGTCTAAATTTATGTGTACATTTACAGACAATAGGCCACCTTGCATCATCAAAATATGTCAAAATTATTAACTATGCAACAAGCTACATGCCATACACGTAGAAATTCAAATTGGATAATTAGAAATGAAGAATAGATCTTCTTCCATCATTAAAACATATATTATTATGCAATCAACCATTATCTAGTACTAAGTTGAATTCAGATGTGAGATCTCCACTTCTTCAATTCATATATATCAGCTAAAACAAATGACATCTTCAACTCCAAAATGGAAGGAAACCATAGAAAGAAAATACTAAGGCATGAACAAGGCTTTGCGTTAATAAAGTGATCAAAGAAGCTAACCTCACAAATGTGACATTTGCTTATAAGTAAGATATATGACTAGGTATCATTAACAAGAAAAAGAAAGACCAAACATGAAAAGCGGAGCCTTCTAACATTGCTTCCCCAAAACAAACCCATTAAAGTTTGCTTGAGGCTTCAAGTTTTGTTAGTCATATGGTGACTCATTTGATTGAGTCCGGATTGTTTATTTCAATAAGTAAAGGAATGTGCACGTATCCAATTCTGCACCATTCATTTAGGAGGGAGGCCATCTATAAGCATCACTGAAGTGAACCATAAGTGGGTCTCCTACCTAAACTTACGGTGATAATGATGTGAGTGCAACATAACTCCTCCACCTCACATTTAAGAGGGGGCTGACCTTTAAACATTTATAAAATAAATCACAAACAGTAAACATATGATGATAAAAATATAAATGAAACATAATCTTACATCACGGGAGAAGATCCCAACTCTATTTGATCACCCTCAAGTTGACTATTAGATAAGTCCTCTCTCTCTTCGGATTAATTGTCTCCATGTTTCAGGCCCATTTATGATGTATATGACACATAAATCCAATGTAGACCAAATTTATTTTTATAAAGAAATTAAATTCAAAGTTTTCAAATAATTTCAACTAATATTTTTAAATAGATTTGCTAAAAGTGTAAAATTCACCAAATCTGACAAATAATGACAGAAACATAATATACAGGATAATCCAAATAAGCCCAGCCCACTTTTTATTGCTTGATGAGTTTTTAAAAAGTATGGAGTCATTTGTTTTGTTATTTGATGTACCTTACAAACTTTATAAAAAATGCATCTTCTAAGCACTTCTACTCTTGTAAAGGTAATAAATGGATTTCTTGACTAGTCTTTCTTGCTCTTATTATGCATGTACAGAGCTATTTAAACAGACAAGACTGAAGAGGGGACCAGGAAAAAGGAAACTCAAGAGAGGGTTTTTTTTTTTTTTACTTTCTTTTTAGAAAAGAAGGGCTTATTCTAATATATAGATGAAGGCCAAGAGCATCAGAGAGGCAGGTAGGTATATCTCACTCAAGAGGCTCAGGCACAAGATCATGCCTTGTGGTGTTTAATTAGCAAAAGGTGGAGCTAGACAGCTTTTTTTTTCTGGGCCAATGCCTACACTAAAACACCAAGCAGGAATTTCCCCCTTCAAGGTTAGCATGCAAGCTTTAAGGTAGACAAGCAAATTGCAGGCTTTAGAAGGATCTAAGAAAGAAAGAAGCTCTCTGAGTATCAAATGGAAACCAGGGACCAACCTCATTCTTTCTAGTAACACTCCTAGCTATGATACTCTCTCATCCAGTTACAACTAGTGGAGGTTGCTCACTCAGTAGAGAATGCAACTGGGTTTATATAGATGCCAAGTGAGACCCACCACTTTTGGCTAAACAAAGAACATTCTTAGAATACGTACATGGAAGCAAACCCAGGCCAAGAATTACTTCTGGTTTCTAAAAATTAATTATTCCTTCAAGCTGAGGAAAACACTTTGGTTGAATTTAATAGGAAAATCTAAAAGACATGTTTAAATTTATGAGCTACATTCATATACAACAGGTCGATTCATAGATCATGCATCATCAAAATATGTCAAATTTCTTAACTATGCAGCAAGATACATGTCAAACATGTAGAAATTCAAATTGGGTAATTAGAAATGGAGAAGTGATCTTCCTCCATCATCAAAACATATATTATATGCAATCAACCATTATCTAGTACTAAGTTGAATTCAGATGTGTTTACCAAGAAAAAAAAAAGTTGAATTCAGATGTAAGATCTCCACTTCTTCAATTCATATATATCAGCCAAAAGAAATGACATCTTCTAACTCTAAAATTGAAGAGAAAACATAGGAGAAGAACACTAAGGGATGAATAATGCCTTGCTTTAATGTAGTGATCAAAAATGTGACATTTGATAATAGGTAAGATATATGACTATGCATCATCCACAAGAAAAAGGAAAGATCAAATATGAAAAGAGAGATCCCTGACATTGCTTCCCAAAACAAACACATTAAAGCTTGCTTGAGGCTTCAAGTTTTGTTAGTCATACACTGACTCATTTGGTTGAGTTCGAATCCTTTATTCCAATAGGTTAAGGATTATGCTTTCCTCACATCATACACCATATTTTTTGGAGGGATGTAATTTCTAAGCATTAATGAAATGAACTACAAGTGGGTTTCCTTCCTAAACATTTAGTGATAAGGATGTGATGAAAGCACAACCCTTCTACCACACGTTTGGGAGGAAGCCCACCTTTTAGCATTTATAAAGCGGATCACAAATGGGCCCATTTGTCCAGATTTGGTGATAAAAATGTAAAAACGTAAGTGAAGAACAATCCTACATTCATTGGGTAGAGGATCCAAACTCCATTTGATCACCCTCAAAATAACTATTAGATGTGAAGTCCTCTCTCTTAGGATTAATTGTTTGCCAGGTTTCAGGCCCATTTATGGTGTTATGGCCCATTAAAACCAATAATAAATCAAAATTTATTTTTATTGAATTCAGAGTTTCCAAAATGAAATTCAACTAATATTTTTAAATAGATTTGCTAAGTGTCTAAATTTCACCAAATCTGATAGATAATTACTCAAACATAATATACAGGATAATCCATTTGAGCCCAGCCCATTTTTCATTGTTTGTTGAGTTTCAAAAACTATGGAATCATTTGTTTTGCTTTTTGATGTACCTTACAAACTTAACAGGAGAAAATGCGGCTTCATTAACACTTTGATCCAACTCTTCAAAAGGTAATAAAAGAATTTCTTGACTAGTCTTTGTTGCTGTTGTTATGGATGTACAGAGCTGATAAGATTGATTTAGAGAGTCAAGACTGAAGAGGGGACCAGGAAAAACGAAACCCAAAGAAGGTTTTATTCTAATATAATAGAGGTGGCCGAGAGCATCAGAGAGGCAGGTAGGTATAGATCTCTCCAAGGCTCAGACTTTAATTAGCAAAAGTTGGAGCTAGACAGCTTTTTCTGGGCCAATGCCTAAGCTGCAACACAACGCGCGCAGGAATTTTCCCCCTTCAAGGTTAGCATGCAAGCTTTAAGGTGGACAAGCAAAAGAAAGCATATTGCAGGCTTTAGAAGGAACTAACAAAGAAGCTCTCTGGATATTAAATCGGAACCAGGGACCAACCTCATTCTTTCTATTATCACTCCTAGGCTATTATACTCTCTGATCAAGTTATCTATTTCCAACTTAAGTTCCTTTGAAAATACAACCCCAACCACAAGTTACAACTAGTGGAGTTTGCCAACTCAGTAGAGAATGCAACTGGGTCTATATAGATGCCAAGTGAGACCCAGGTACCACTTTTGGCTAAGCAAAGCAAAGAACAATCTTAGGATAGGTACATGGAAGCAAACCCATGCAAAGAATTAGTTCCGGTTTTCCTACAATGGCTTGTAATCTAGGACTCATCCTTGATAATCCTAGATAACTTTTCATATTTAAGGAAATTTTAAGTATATTTTTGGTAATATTTTTGTCATAGGAGATCAATTATTGTGAAAATCATTTTTGCATGATTATGTGATGAAAGATCGTTCTTTGTTTAGCAATGAGCATTTGATACATCCGTTTGGGAATATTTCCTAATTGGGCCCGTAGTCTAAAAATTCTAGCATTTGAACATGGGGTGTGACCGTGTGAGGTAAGAGTTCATGATGGAGGAGGTTTGCAAGCAGAAGTTGGGGTGAGAGTAGTCTCGAGAAACCTTCACGAGTGTTGTAACCACTTTATCGAGTCTCATTACCCTTGACAAAATATGTCTTACATGTTCCGTAAAAGCCATCATTCAAACCAATTTTCTAATCAATTCGTTTTTAAAAACGAAAAATCTAACCATTTTAACAAACACTTTTTTACTTGTTCTTTTATTCTCCGAGAACAAAAGAATGTCAGAACAAAAGAATGTCATGACTGACCATTAACTAAATGCATCCTAAATATGTAAGTTAAAATTTAAAAACATGAGGAAAACATAATACTGATTAATAAAAACACTAATTACTCTAATCAGCTTAGCTTAATATAGTAATTTACAATACTTAGGGCAGCAATTCAAGCAATTTAATTATTACATTAAACCACAAGATTCTTGTAAGCCAGCAAAGAAAAAAACCACTAGGATGAACTGGGAAAGGCAGATTAAAGCGAGCTAGTTACCTAGTCAGTCTTATCTCATTCCGCTTGTTCTAATTTTTGCCAGGTAGGATGGAAGAGATGTCAATGAAACTATAGATCTGGACCACCCTCTTTAAGATTTTTCTGGTTCCCAGATTCTGAATAGCTCTCTGTTTTCCTCACCCACAACAATAATCTTATCCGTTGAAGGTGATAATTGGATTTTTAAGTACCAGGTTCTTAACTTTTAAATAACGAATCCTACTCAAAATCTAGCAAAAGGGAAAAGTCTTGTACACACTGCTAGAGTAATGTAATGTATTGAACCTTCATTTTCACATTCTTCCCTCCAAATTTCATATTCTCTTTAATATATGACATGTGGCCCCTTTTATAAAAATCATAAAACTGGTGTGGAATATAAGATGGGTTTTTTGTGCAGATAGAACAGGTATCTCATCAATCCAGGGTCCAACCTTGTAGGGTTCAACTCAAGCTGACTTAAGCCTACTAGGTCAAACTTACATGCCTTGTCTTGGCTGCCCTTCATGAACATTTTCCTTTCAATGTGATGGATGAAAAAAAAAATTTTGAGATCTTCTTTATACTCTAAAGTGCACTAGATTGGGATCTAAGTCTTTTGGAAGACTCCTCTGGGGAGGGAAACTGGGGAGGAAGCTTGCCACATATTTAGCAGTCTCTAAGTATTGGGCATATTTACCCGTATTTCCAAGGGCTTCCTCATCAATATTATCAGTTCTACCATCCCTTGATGAGCCATTGCTAATGATACGTAAGCCAGGAATAGCTTCTCTGAATGAAAAATTTCTTGAATCATCAGCTGGGTAATTCTCTCCTAGTATGTTCTCAATGAAAGCTCTGGATTTGAAGGTCCAATTTCCAACCTTCCAATCAAAGCTGTAGAGTGGAAGGAACCTCTGACCATATGTCACAATGAACTCCACTGCAGCTAGAATGAATTCAAACTCCTCTTTTGACATGTAGTAAGGGAAGCTTAAACTGGTCATTCCTGGTTTTACACCATTGTAACCCTGCAAGAGTAACCAAGACAAACTAGTTACAATATCACTGAGCAAGCAACATAGAAAGAACACGGCAATGGAGCAATGAGAACCTTTTGAATAGCAGAGAGAAGAGCTAGTGATTGTGTCTCATCAAAGCCAAGCAAATGGTGGCCATAAGGTGCAGGACTAGCTTGGATGCCAAAGAGGTCACTGAGGAGCTTTGCAATGAAAGACCCATGGAGAGGCTTACCTCTTCCATCTCTACCATAAGTTCCATTTTCAGCTATCATATTCAAAGAGGAAGAATTAGTCCTAGAGAAGATCACAAAGGACATGATGGCTTGTCTTGGCACACTTGTGTTCCCTAACACTGATATGTTAGGGTTTGGAAGGAGTCTTTCAAGTGCTGCACTTATATGGAAATGGTTCTTGGTTTTTATCACATTGTAGCCAATGAAGTCCTTCACCCAGAAAGCAAGTGCTGCTCTTAACTTCTGGATGATTGGTGGTGTTCCTGCATCTTCCCTCTCTTCCACATCTTCGTAGTACAAGGTTTGCTGGGAAACAAATTCATAGGTTCAGTTGTATATATCTTGATCCAATGCAGTAACAAATTAGATTGCAGAACAATCACTTTGAATGAGATCTAGGGTTTCTCGAGTTTTTAAATTATACCTCTTCAGTGAAGCCATTGACAAACCCAACAGTTCCACCTCCAGAAGGTGGAAGGAGCTGAAGATCCCAACTGATACAAGGCCTTATGCATCAAAAGGATTCCAGGGGCTTCAAGCCCACCAAGGAACTTATGTGGGTTCAGAAAAATTGCATCATGGCCCTCAAGCTCTCCTGATCGCATGTCAATCTCCACAAAAGGACCACTATAATTATGTGGTTAATGTCAAGTATCATATACAACATAGAGAGTTATAACAAATACACAAAGATGATTCAAGGAGTTCTACATTGTCCATTTCATGCTTTGGAGGGAAGTATTATTGGAAACGTGAAATGGGAGGAGACGTATTAGACATTATAAATATAGTATGTGGTGCTATCATAATTTGAGTGTTGTGATGGGTACTAGTATGTAATTTTCGAGTTGATGTTGTGCTTAGCCCGGATCGAGTTCAGGTACGATCACGTAAAAGAACACATCTAGGTTACCTAGATGGGATCTATCAAAGGAGTCTAGATCTTCTACCATCAGAGTAGAGATCTGTTCTCCCTTCAAACTTCTCCACCACATATTAGGAGGGGGTTCATCTCTAAGTTTTGACTAATTGGATCAGATGTGGGATTTCCAATGCATCTCTCGTGGACCCTGTCTCTTAATAACTAGTAGAGACGTATGATGGGAGCACATAGACTTCTACCTGGTAGATAGAAAATCAGAACTCTTACTAGGATTTGGTCAAATCTAATAGATTCCACCTCAGCGAGATTAGATCATAGATGAGTGCTCATACGTGTAAATTTATCCAAAATTAGATTCTATCAAAATTTAAGCTCCGTTCCATGACTTCCATTATCTTGAAAATGCATTAATCCTAGTCTCCCTACCAACCACCCTGAAGATTTCCACAGGATGTGGATCCCTTTCATGTCTGTAAATTGATGTAATAGACAGAAACCCAAATTTTGGATTTTGGTAGAATGACCACGTCTTCCATCATTTTGAAAATGCACAGGTCCTACAACTGACCACGCCAAAAATATATTTATTTATATGAACGGTTTCTATGGAATAAAATTTAGCCAAACACCCAGCTAACATAAGTTTGTTTTATTATTTGGAAAAGAAAAACAATTATACTGTTTAAGCATTAAAATATAGAAGACCTACCTCGTAGTGTAGTCAAAACAAGCAAAAGCTCCATATTGGTGAAGAAGGCAAGCAATGGCATTGGTGTCTGAAGAGATTCCAGTAACACTGCTACAAGCTGAGAAAGAACCCAACATAGGACGATTTAAATCCTTATAAAACTCAAGTTTTTGCCTTAAAGCTCTCATGTCTACCAATCCATCCTCATCATGACCAATCTCTATCACCTCAGCTAAGCTATTGCGCCATGAGAGGAGACTGGAGTGGTGCTCATCACCTGAACCCAAAAAGACCACCCATCTTTGCTCGTTGGGTAAGCTTTGGATTACCCTATCTCTCATGGTTGAAGGCACAACCATACCAATCACCTCTTGAAGACGCTTGATCGCTGCTGTGGTGTCATTGCCACAGAATATGAGTGCATCATTGGGTCCTGCACCTAAGCAAGTCTTGATATACCTGGTGGCTTCCTTCACCATCTTCGTGGTCTTCTGCCCCACGAAACTATCACTTGTGTGTGTGTTTCCTACAAATAAAAAGTGGAAAGCTAAAGCTACAGTACAATAAAAATTTGATTGTCATGACCTGCAATTAATCTGAATTTGAGGAACCAATCTGAACTTGCTCTAATACAAGCTGTAGAAGCAAATAATATACTCGTTAATATGACTAACTGGAAAATATAAGACGTTGAGATTAAAAGAAAGAAGAGCTCAACTTCAAAATCCACCCAAACTTCGATACGAGTTTTCACAACACTTGTTCATTTGGTGTGAGGGAAAGAATAAGTGTTGTGAAAACTTGTATTTAAGTTTGTGTGGAGTTTGAAGTCGATCTCTTCTTCACCTTGATCTCAAAGTCTTTTGTTTTCAAGTTAGTGCATCTAATATATTAACGAGTATATATTACTTACTTCTACATGAACACATGATGGAAGATTACAAATTAGATATCTACCATAGAAAGGAAGAACCTGATTGGTAATGAAGTCTTCAATGTAGAGAAGGCTTCTGGCAGCAGCACGGACGTCGGTGAGGAGTCTTTTCCCAAATGGGGTGTTGAATTCAACATTTCCTCCAATGATCTGTGTTCTCAACCATGCTAACTTTGTTTCTGGGGGATCATTCTTGGTGATGACCTGCTTCTCTTCAAAAATCCTAAAGAAATGGCGGCTGCTGGAATTCGAGGTAGTCATGATAAAAGTTTTATCGGGGCCGATGAGAATGATCTTCTGTGCTGTGGGTTCTAATAAGCTCTTCTCCAGGAAGTGGTTGTTCAAATCAATACTTAAAAACAATTAGAATTTAGCAAATTCAAAGGGTATATATTCTGCTGCAACTAAATAATTTGAGATGACTTACGGACGAAGAATAACAAAGAAGAAGACGAAGAAGCAGGTTAGGTCTTGTCAACCTTAAGATAAATTAAGCTGAAAACGCATGGAAGTTGCATGTTTTATATATTTTGTGGGAGAGTTGATCGAGAGAATATCTATACAGAAAAAAAGTCAATATGGTGAGGACGAAAAGCATTTAAGATGGAGAGTCATATTCAGAACATTGCATTCTTCTGGGCACAATAAAAATAAAAAACTAAATGTTTTTGCTCTAAACAATTGGCTCATATAGAACATCTTCTACTCCATATTACTTTAATATTTTATTTTTGAACAATTTTGTTCTTCCAACGAAATGTGACGCCATGGATATGCTTCGGAACCGTGACTCCTGAAGCAATTCTTCGTTTCCCACTAGCGAAGGGAAGTAAAAAATTACAGATACTCAGGGGGCGCCCACAAAAACATTTAAGATTTTCTGCAACTTGACATCATAAGTTGGATAACCGTGTAAGCAATTCGAGCACGAAATTCGTTCTGAACTGTAAAAATGGCAATCCCACCGCATCACAGCATCGGTGGATCTGAGCTAACATGCAGGCAGGTGAAAGGATAATCTGCTTTGCAAAACAGTGCACCATGAAAGAATGACACCTGAAAAATTCAAATGGAATGGTTGAGATTAGAATCCTCATTTAAGGGTGAAGTATATAATGACTAAATCGCCCTATAACTTGTTGGGACTTAAAACGCTTTACCATCATAAATACAGGGGGACCCAGGGGTTAGGTGATGGGTTCTTTTTTTTATTTTATTATTTTTTTAGCTGTGGGTCCCACAGGATTTTTGGTGGTAAAGCCGTATCTATGTTCCCTCCCCTGACGGGTGATGATCCGGATTCCTTAAAAACACCTAACAAAATGTGGGTCCGGCTTCTCTCCACAGAGGGTATCTCTTTTTTTTCTTTTCTTTTTTTTTTTTTTTATTTTTTGGTAAACAATGAGAGTATCTCTTAGGAAGTGCCTAGTAAGCTAGAAACTGCATCTATAATATTCTCATCTATAGAATAAAATAAGACTCATTTTCACCATACTTCAAAACCACCAGAGTTATGTAAAATTTAAACTCAATTTTTGGGATTCTCATCCTCTACAAATCTCACTCCTGCAATTTCCTGTAATTCATATCTAGGATTATAATACGTGGCAGTTAATAATTCAATGTTCATAATTAGAACCCAATTAAGAGCTTAACCTAATATATTCCTAAATTTAAGTTTTTAGAAAAGAGGATAGACCAAATTAAGAGAAATTTTAAGAATTTATTAGATTCAATTTTTAGTTGGGCTTTGATCATAATCATTGGATTATTGATTGCATGTGTCACAATCCTAAATAAAAATTACAAAGAATTGCAATAGGTGAGATTTTTAAAGGATTTGAACCCAATTTGGGTTACTCTCCCATCTTACTCATCGCGATGCCTCGAATACTAAAGCTTATTCTTTCTCACTGTAAAGTCTTCTCCCATAAAGAACATCTTCTTCCTCCTACGATCTCTTTTGACCTGTGCAAAGAACCCTCACTAAACTCCTGCTGCAATTCCTCATCCTTCATCCTTAATTATATATAAATAAGACCAAATTGCATTGGCACCCCAAAATGGAGGCCTTAAAGTACTGACACCTCACTTTATGTTTAATTAAAAAGCACAGAGACCTCGAAATTGAATTTTCATTAGATATATTTGTCAAATTTACCACTAAAACCTTTTAGACATTGTTTATTATAGGAATATTTTTTAAAATAAACAGTAACTTAACTGTTTTCAGTGATAAATTTGACAAATGAATCCAATGAAAATCTAATTTTAAGGTCTCTATACTTTTTAAACATAAAGTTGGGTGTCGGTGCTTTAAGGCTTCCATTTTGGGGTGCCAGTCCAATTTGTTCTATAAATAAATTTCAATTCGATCTGTTCTCTCTCTAAAACTCTTTCTTCTTTTACTCCTCCTTTTAATAACCCACATTGGATATGCCACTATCAAGCAGGGTCTCTTATTTGTTGGGATTATATCACATTCATATAATTATAGATCGGTTGTATTATAATTGCATTAAGGCTTGGTGGATTGCTTGTACATAGATACATAGATAAAATAATAATTAAATGAAATTAGGGTTTCAAATTTTTCTATAAATAGCCTCACCTTAGATTAATCAATCTTTTGGAATCTATCATGGAATTTATCCTAGAAAGAATTGGGGCAAGGTATTGGACTAATTCGTCATAGAAGGTGCCAAATAAGGATGGAAAAAGAAGAGGAAAGCCAATGCTCAAACTTTCAAGAAGGAGAGAAAGGATGGAGCACTGAGAGACAGATTGGACGGATTCATTGAAGTACGATTGTCTAGTTTAAACCGAGAGTTTGAAATGATTTGTCTCCTTTGTGTATTATAAATCCTTCTGTTATCTAGAGGTATTTCAATAAATTTCTATTTGGGCAAAATAAAATTTGTGAAGTTTTCGTTTTTTTTTTTTTTATTTCTTGCAATTGTTCGGATCGGAATCCGAACGAAGAAAACGACAAAGGCAAAGATGAGGATCTGATTGACATCCGCGTTTTCGCGCAAAAAAATAAATGAATAAATGCAGCAGTGGCCGAAGGGTTTCGTGTTCGCCTGCTTCAAATTTTGAACTCTTTCTTGAGGGTTTTACAGCATGGACGAGGAGAAAAAAGCTGCAATTGGTGTGAACATGAGAGACAAAAAAAAGAATGGTCGGTTCGCAAAGATAAGGAAAGGGTAAAAAAATTGTTATTGAGTGGATGGGACGTGAAAACTGAAAACTACCGGAGCGGAAAAGGACAAAAAAAAATCCGGTGGGAGGAGAAATGGGAAAAAAATTAGGAAAAATATTATTGTTATTATTTGAACAAATTGCAGTGTATTCCAAAATTGAATTTTTTATTGAATATATTTGTCATTGAAAACTTTTCAGACACTGTTTATTATTAAGATATTTTTGAAAATAAACAGCGATTTAACTGTTTTCAGCGATAAATACGACAAATATATTCAATGAAAATCCAATTTTGGGGTCTATGTACTTTTTAAACATAAAGTGAGGTGTCAGTGCTTTAAGGCCTCCATTTTGGAGTGCCAATGCAATTTGTTCTTATTATTTAAGTAAATTGCACTGGCACCTGAAAATGAAGGCTTTAAAGCACTAACACCCTACTTTATGTTTAAGACTCTAACATTGGATTTTCATCAGATATATTTGTCAAATTTGTCACTGAAAACAGTTAAATTACGGTTTATTTTCAAACTTATCTCTATAATAAAAAGTGTCTGAAAAGTTTTCAGTGACAAATTTGACAAATATATCCAATGAAAATCCAATTTTGGGGTCTTTGTGCTTTTTAAACATAAAGTGGAGTTAGTACTTTAAGGCCTCCATTTTGGGTGCTAGTGCAATTTATTATTATTATTTTTATAGGCTAAAGTGTAGATGAACGGATGTGCAAATAGGTTAGATGAACAGCTCTAAATATTCACCATCAAATTTGTTAAGGGCCTGTTTGGTTACATGAATCTAGAGATTTGAAATCTCTGGATTCATAATTGCGAGATTTATACCCGTTTGGTTGTGAAAATCTCTAGATTCATGAAATCTAGAGATTCATCTTTTTGCACTAAAAACATGAATCTGTAGATTTATGGGTATGGGGTGAAATCCAGAGATTTCATCCCTACTATAAAAATGCTAAACATTTAAGCATTCACAAAAATCACTGATGAGTCCACAGATTTCATCCCACATATTCGGTTAACCAAATAGTTAATTTTATAAATTATGATTCCATAGATTTGAAGTTTATAGATTTGAAATCTCTAGATATTTAAAATCTCCAGACTTATGTAACCAAACAGGCCCTAAACTAAATTTGAATCATCCAAAAAATAAATATTTTTCCTCCCACTATTTATGGGTTAGTTAAGTTTAACTTAATATCACCGGTTGTAGATTCTCATTGGCGATAACGTCTCTTTCTTCTTTCTTTGTTCCTTCTCTATCGGCTTCACTAAAAATCCTTTCACCGGTGTTTCTCACAACAATGATCGTTGCTTTCATGCTTTGGATTCTCAACTATCTCTACTAAATTATCTCTCCATTGTCGCTCATCTCATTATTCTCAAGAGAATTCTTTGAGTATTTCTCTATTCTCTTACTTTTTTTTTCTCTTTCCGTTTCTGGTTCTATGGTGAGAGAATGTGTGGTGAAAAATATCTCATGTGAAGAAATTCTGATTTAGAGCATTCTAGTGTGAAATTTGTGATTTCGTATATACATATTAGATGTTTATACAGTCAGTTAGAAGAGTTGTTTTGCTCGTTATAAGGAACAGAGGAATAAATAGAGAAGGAACAGAGGAAGAAGAAAGAGACGTAACTCTAACTGCCAACGTTGTTTTTCTTCTTTTCTTTTTTGGAAATTTAGCCGATGATAGAAGGTTAACTTAACTAATCCATAAATAATGAGAGGAAAAATATAAATTTTATTAGACGATTCAGATTTAATTAATAGATCTGATGGTACATATTTAGAAACGTTTAGCTAACATATTCACACATCCGTTCAGTAACCACCTTCCCTATTTTTAATCATCGCCAAAAAACTTGTTTTCGTAAGATTTTTTTATGGTTTCTGTACAAGGATTATGTTTTCTTAGGATTTTTAGATGTTTTGGACTCAATGGAAATGATGAATCGAAAAGATCTCATTCCGTTAGCATTGATATTTTGAGTTTGTATAGATATCAACGGTGTGTGAATTGTACAGGCTTGCAAAGAGTGTTGAAACAAGTAAAGTTCCAATTGGCACTTAGATAAAGGGTACAGGCAGATCAAATTTGCAAGTTGTTCAAATGCCGAACAAGGGCAAATTTGGGAAGGAAGCGGGTGACTTTCGCTTCGAACTTGGTGAGTGACGGAGATCTCTCGGAGTAGGTTGCAACAATAGGAGAGGTGGAGCCATGCCATGTCATACAAAGGTCATGAGCTACAGGAAACGCCCCAAGTGGAGGGTGTGCATCCTGCTGGTTTAGGTGATGGCAGTCAGAAAGGCATCCTTAGAGAGGATGTGGGTCATGTTGTAATGTGTAGCGGATAAATAGAAATAGGCGATTGCAAAGAGACATCAGCAATAGTTTATTCAAGGTAATTTGCATAATTCAAGCCAAGATAGAGATTGTTGGGTTTGGGTGCCTTGTATTCTGTTTGGTTCATATAATTATAGTTTGATTGTATTTATAATTAGATTAGGGTTTTGGGTCAATTACTTATACATGGTAGATTCTAATTATATGAGGTTAAGGTTTTAGGTTTCCTTATAAATAATCTTTATGTGATAACCTAGATCAATCCATCTATCATTAGAGAGGTTGGGGGCAAGCAAAGGAATAACACTTTGTTATGTGAATAGTGTGAAATTTCTTGGAAATAGTAGACTTCTTTTCGCTTTGATGGAGGTAGGCGATTTTCTTGAACCACGTTAAATCCTCGTGTTATGAGTATGTTTTGTTTATATTTCTTCTTCGTCGTTATGCATTCGTCCCCAACAGTATCCACAATATCAATTTTGAATAGAAGAAGCTTTTTGGCTGTTCTTTGAATCTACAATGTCGGTTGCAATGAGGAAGACCCTCCTATTCATGGCATCAAAAATAAAATTTGCATTGTTCCAATTTCCCCAAACCAGTTTTTTTAATTTATTCTATTTGTCTAGTAACCTTGCAAATTAGAATTTCTATAATAGATCCAAGTGCAAATTGCACTGGCAACTCAAAATGGAGGCCTTAAAGTATTGACACCCCACTTTATGTTTAAAAAGCAAATGAACCTCAAACTTGGATCTTCATTGGATATATTTGTCAAATTTGTCATTGAAATAGTTAAATCAATGTTTATTTTCAAAAATATCCCTATAATAAACAATGTCAGAAAGGTTTTTAGTGACAAATTGGACAAATATATCCAATGAAAATCCAATTTGGGATCTTTGTGATTTTTAAACATAAATTGGGATACCAGTGCTTTAAGGCCTCCATTTTGGAGTGCTAGTACAATTTACTCTAAATCCAACGGACCAGAGTGAATATTTTTGAAAAATATTTCCTCATGTGTTCTCTTTTGCAAGCCAACAATTTAGTTCACACTTCTTTGTGTTGTATCTTCTTTTTCCCCTTTTTTCGACAAAGCTATCTTTCTTTTCCCTTAAAGAATTTTCTTATATTTCCCTCAATCTCATTCATCCCTTCCTGAGTTTTAACCACCTAAAGGTAATGAGGAAAACAAAGCCCTGCAATGAGGAAGAATTCATCCTGAAAATCTCGTCATTTGTTGTCATTGCAACAAGGGAGATGACACCTTGCAAGTGTTTTTAATGAAAGGACTTCACATCAAGTTTGAAGGAAGTAGTCGAATTTTCAGTGGACTGGTGATTTTACTCCCTAGGCAGAAAAGCAACTTTCAGATCTGAAGAAGAAAATCAGTAGAAAAGCAGCAGAAGTTGTTAATGGTAAAGCACCAGCATCATCGAACAGTGACACACACAAAATTGCTTCAGTCTTGCCGTCATGCAAAATTTCAGACCGTCGGATCCAAAATTTTGGTCGATATCAAGTGATCGAAATCTCAGTCCAACGGCTCTAATTATTTCGCATGACAGCCCTGGGCATTTAATGTAAAGGAAAGAATCAAGAATCAAATATAATATCAAGTTCAGCGGAAGCAAAATAAATAAAATAAATAATCCTCTTTCCGGTTTTCTTTTCTAAGTCTAAAAACTGGTTTTCTAAATTAGCAAGTAAAGGGGTCCTCCAATCTTTCTCCATATGAAGGGCAAACTGCTTGGCAACCTGTCTCATCCGCCCATCAATGGGTGCTAAATGCGCACACCAAGCATCTTCAGAGGCTTCATGCTCTGCAAGTTCATGTACCACTGTCTGTGCCACATCAGCTTCATACAAGAAGGCTCTTTCATACAAATCATCTTCAACTTCCGACGTTGTGCCATCATTTGTACAACTCATATAATATATACAATGAAAGGAATGAGTTCTGACGAACTCATTAAGGAACAGACAATTCTCATATATATGTCAATACAATCCACGAATGCATACATGAAATGATATGGATGATATGCAGAAATATGAATGCTACTAAGATCTAACTATGCAAGTCTCTAACAGCTGACATGCTTTAAGATATACACCAGCCCTCCTCTGGGTAGGTCTAGTCACTCTGATCCGGCAAGGACTAGTTACCTCTATAGGGATCCTGGGCAAAGGGGTAAGTCCACACCTGGCTCTCAAACCATGGTTGGGGATAAGTCAACACTCTCTCACCACGACCATTGGCAATGAGTACTGGCGCATGTCGGGGTTTCTAATCCAATGCAAATCATAATGGTAACATACTATATGAAGTCCAGATACTTCCCCTATGGCACCAACCAACTCGGTTCAGTATCATTCACAACCTAGGAGTGAGAACCCTCACGGACTGGCTACCGCTGTTGAACTCCACTCCTTAACCCTATGGTCATCCACATATTATTGGGGCGGATGCTCTCATGACTCCTCACGACACCCGGTCCGCTCCTTGGACGTCCATGAGCCCAACCCTAACATATGCAACCCTACCATTGCATGACCAACAGTGAACCACTGAGTCTCCGCACAGGACTGGTTACCGCTGTAGGATGAAACAGAGTCACGTCACCATTGTCACGAGTCACCCGGCTTCAATTCCCCTGCCGAAAGGGTAATAGCATGTGGGGTACCTAGCCATGCAATTCTAGACTCTCCTAGGTATGTCATCCAGTAATCATGATAGTGCTAGAGGCATCAGTGAGTATGTGTCTCATACCACAGCCCTCTGATATCTCTAGCCAAGATATCCTAATGGAATACCCCTTCCATCACAACTACATTACATCATTCTTTATCATACCATGAACAGTTGTGCAATATCATAAAAGATGAAGTACATCAAGGAACACCACTAACAGCAAGTATACAATAAGATTCTAAAGCTTTATACAATTACAGCAAGATACATGATAAAAGAATAGTAAATAGAATAGCTAAATCATCATGTATATGTAATTGCATATAAATAAGAATGCATGTCCTTACCTGTAATTTAGTAGAAGTCCTTTAAATTGCAATCCAAACACAATTATAAAACTTTAAGTAGAAACAGAGGACACCTATATGCAGGGTTACAAGAATGTATAAGAGTCAAGAGTCAAAATAAATCCAAAATCAAACCTACACAGTCACTAGAAACCAGCTAGTTGCTTATGCCGGTCACTTAGGTTAAGCGACCTCCACAAGCGACCGCCCTGTTTCAGACAGCGTTTCCAACTCCGAAAATTAGACTTTTGATCATCCGATTTCAATCCGTTTTGGGATGATCTTAGTCCGAATTTCAAACTTAATAGGTCTATAACAAAGTGGTGAAATGAAACCATAAAATTAACAAAGATCAACCACTTAAAATCCACCCCTTGATTCATCCATTAACAAATGCAGGGATTCGTTTATGGACAGGATCTCATCAAGAACATTGGAAAGAGAGCTACAACTGATCAAATGGGTAACCACTAACAAAAATGGGGATGGGTTCATATCAATTAGAGGTTAAAAAGAAGAGAATAGCAGATGAAGATTCATTACCTTAACCAAAATCACCAAGAATAGAAGGGAAAAGGTTCCAGATCACTAACAGCACTTTGCCCACCTTCCAGCATGTTTCCACTGTCGCCTAATCGCCCAAAATAGCAATCCCAAACATAATAATGCGTTAATAGGGCGAGGGATGCTATTTATAACAAACAGGGGCAAAATAGGGCATTTTCCCTCAAGCAGAAACGGGCGGTCGCTTAAGGCGGTCGCTTGGTTTAATCAACCGCCACTAGCAACCGCCCCCAAGTATATTGCTATACAAGGGTGCTTTGCTCGGGGGTTGAAACCCAAACACAACCTAACCCAAAACAACACATGGGGGAGGTCTTACCTTCATTCCGGACATCTCCAAACACCACTTGCCTTCTACCAAAGATCCAACTTCCTAGTAAGGCAAATTCTTCAACAAGAGAATCCAGATCCATGGGTTCTGGATGTGGAATCATGGACTTCTATCTGGACACTCCACAAAAATAATCTGACTAGACCTTCGGGTTCTCGGACTTGCAATACGGATTTCGGGTTAGAAATACGGGGGTTGTTACACCCCACATATTACTACCCTTTCGGTAGGGGAATTGAAGTTGGATGACCCGTGACAACGGTGATGTGACTCTGGTCCACTGTTGGTCATACAATGGTAGGGTTGGGCTCATGAACGTCCAAGGAACGGACAAGGTGTCGTGAGGAGTCATGAGAGCATTCCGCCCCAACAATATGTGGATGACCATAGGGTTATGGAATGGAGTCCAATAGCGGTAACCAGTCCGTGAGGGTTCTCATTCCTAGGTTGCGAAGGATACTGAACCGAGTTGGTTGGTGCCATAGGGGATGTCTCTGGACTTCATGTAGTATGTTACCATTATGACTTGCATTGGATTAGAAACCCCGACATGCGCCAGTACTCATGCCAATGGTCGTGGTGAGAGAGTGTTGACTTAACCCCAGCCATGGTTTGAGAGCCAGGTGTTGACTTTCCATTTTTTCCAGGATCCCTACAGAGGTAACCAGTCCTTGCCAGATTAGAGTGACTAGACCTACCCAGAGGAGGGCTGATGTATATCTTAAAGCATGTCAACTGTTAGCGACTTGCATTGTTAGATCTTAGCGGTATTCATATTTTGCACTTCATACATATCATATATGCATTTCTGATGGTTTGACATATGGATGGGAATTATTGTTGTTCTTACTGAGTTCTCCAAAACTCATTCATTTATTTGTTTATGTTATATTAGCCTGAACAGATGGAGGAAATGCACCGGAGGATGGATTGGTTTCCCATGAAGGAACCTTCTCGTATGAAGAAGATGTGGCACCGGCAATGGGAAAATGGAGATAACCTGTGCGGGAGCTCTTGCGAGTGCATGAAATGCGCTTATAGCACCCATTGATGGGCGGAGGAGATAGGTGGCTAGGCAGTTTGCCCATCGTATGGAGAAGAACTGGAGGACCCCCTTTTCTTGAAATTCATGAGAAACATTATCTAGCTTTAGAGAAAGAAATTGGAAAGAAAATCATTTAATTCTTTTTATTGCTTCCGTTGAACTCGTATTCTTTTTTATCATTTATTCTTTCCTTGATTATTTTATTGGAGTATTTGGACTCTTGTAATCCTTTTATTTAATTATTGAACTTATTCTTGTTCATGATTGTTTTTACTTGCATTTATTATTATTGATGGACAAAGACCGTGGATCCTATGACGGATCACTCCCACAAGTTGTAGGGCGGGTAACCGAGACCGGCGGGTGGGGTGTGACAGAGGTGGTATCAAAGCCATGGTTTTACGAAGTCAATAATAGTTAATACAAGTGTTAGATGAGCAATCTAAGTCATAGATCCAGAAGTGACTCAAAAGAACTAGAGTGAATAATAGGAAAATCTTTCGTTAGAAACAAACTAAGAAAGTAAGTGAATTTTCTTTTGCATAATTTACTATAAGTTAAGTGAAACATTCTCACATTATTTTTTTTTGGTAATGAACATATTCTCACATTATAATTATCAAAGAAAGTGCATAAGAGACAATAATAAAAATGCAACAAGTATAATTGTACTTCATTAATAAGAAAAAGCTTTACAAAATTTGGAGTGTGCTTTACGCTTTACAAAAAGATAGGGAATAAACATGTGCTGAATAAAAACTACAATAAACATATCTAAATCCTAAAGTCAGTTTGTACTAAATCAAAAAGGATAAAAGCCTAAGTCTAACTACTGATGTGGTGGTGGTGGTGGTGCTAGTCTCATCTGGCGGAGAATTTCAAGGCACTCTACTATCTGGCCCCTCATCTCTGCCTGGCCCTACTCGAATTGGTCCATCCGAGTGAACAGACCCCTAGCCTAAGGTGGTGCGACCTCCGAAGTATCATGAGTCCTTGATGTACCCCCTACCTCGAACTGAAATGGTGGTGGTGAGTCTGCATGATCTGCATCATCAGCCTCTACATCCATGTCCTCCGGCTCGGGTGGCATCTTTGGTGAATTTGATCTGCCCAGTAAGTGCATCTCAGCAACCAATCTGTAACCGATCATACCGGCATGACCGACTGGAATAGCCTCCTCTCCCTCGAAGTTGACCCCGAAGTGCTCGAAGATCTGAGTCAATAGACTCCCGTATCCAAGGTTTGCCCCCCTCAGATGTGTCACTCGATAGATCATGGCATTCTGAATGATGTATGCCAAGTCTATCTGATAGCGGGTGTACACTAAGAAGGTCATCAGGGCCTGCATGAGTGAAATCTCACTCTGATGTCCTACCTTAGGCAACAGGTTACGTGCGATGATTCGTGAGATGATCCGGCATGAGGGAAGCAGCTCAGTCACCAACTCTACCCTGTTGCACTCCCCTATGCAAATTCATGAGTAGATGAGAGCTCTCTCCTCCCAGAAGATGACATCATCAGACTCTGCCCCCTCCTCGAACCATCTCCTGTCACTGTGGACGTATGGAACGTCAAGGATGTGAGCCAACTCCTCAATGGTGAAGCATATGTCTTTAGTCTTCACCCTGCTCTCTATGACGAGCCTAGTGTCGTAATCTCCCGCTGGCTCTCTGTGGAAGGTCAGGTTGCTGTAGAAAAGCCTGACTAGTTTCGGATAGGCGGACTCGTTCAAGAACAGTGTACCTCTCCAGCCTACTACCGCAAACCTGTCCTCGATCCGGAACTGCTCTAGCTCTGAAGTCACCACCGGTTACCCTAGCTCAATCTAGTGATGACTAAAGTGGCCAAAGAATAGCTCCTGTGTCTCCGGAGACCTGAAGTAGTCTGGATGGACTGGGTCATGTGCGTCACCCAAACCATGACCTCGGCCGCGCATTGGTACTCTCCTACCTCCGCGAGCAACCATCTAATGTGAAAAGTCAGTTTTTGGGTAATAAAAAAAAAAAAAAAAAAAGCAAAATGAGAGTTAGGACATGTCCAGTAATTACCTGCAAGTGTAAAAATGCATAGTGAACAGTAGATCTATGCTTAGACATGTTTTGGGAAGTAAAAGAATTGTTTTGCACCAAAGAAAACCTAGAAATAGAAGCACATTCTAGTTTCTCACATGCAAACCATAAAAATGAAGGATTTTGTGAGATGATTACCTGTGTAGTGTGTATAGATTGCATGGGAAGTAGATCCGAAGCCAACAAAGTCTTCAAAATACTTTCCTTAGCCTAAGCACAAAATCCCCAGAGCCCAAATTCTGATTTGAGAAGTGTAGAAGTAAAATGGGACCCAAAACCGAGTATAAAACCCGTTTTTGTCACGAGACTTGGGGCGGTCACTTGTGGCGGTCGATTGACTCAAGCAACCGGCTTGAGCGACAGGCCTAGTTTCTGTTGCACATAAAATTTGATTTTTGTCCCTATTTTGATTCTTTTTTAACTTTGTGCTTAATGTTGCCTCTGTTTGTGGGTGTAAGCCTTGTTGTGGTGCTTGTTTGTATTAAAGAATCTTTTTCGGACTTGATATTACAGTGTTGCTAATTTCTGGAAATTCATTTCGCATAATGGTCCAGTTAAGGAATCGTGTTGTAATTAATGGTCAAGAAGGTGAAGTTGGTGGTGAAGATCAAAACCGTACTGAGATTCCTATTGGAAGCACGGGAACTGAAATCCTGAATGTTGAAATTCCTCCTGGTGGAAATCCTCCTCCAGATGCGCCGCAAATAGTCTCTATTCAGGATGTAATGAACATTCTAAGAAACATGTTGCATCAACAGCAGAATCAGTTCACTACTTTGATGCAAGGTTTCGCGACTACTTAGTAGAATGCCCAAGCAGCTCTTAATCCTTTTGGAGATGGTAGTTCTGCAGCTGGTGCTTTTGTGGACGGTTTTGCCCCTGGTCCTCATTCAAGATTGATGGAGCATTTCTTGAAGCTCTAGATCTATGCTTTCACTGGTATTTCGTCGGATACATTGTTCCCTAACAAGTGGATCCGAGAAATGGAAAAAGCTTTTCGCAACCTCCGTTGAAATGAAGATCAGAAGATTTTGTGTGTAGAATAGAGACTGCAGCATGAAGTTGATGTGTGGTGGAATGCGACCAGACCTATTTTGGAAGCTTCGCACCCAGTTCTTACTTGGGAATTTTTCAAGGAAGCCTTTTGCAAGAATTACTTTCCTGAGTCTATGAGAGATGCTAAGGAAGCTAAGTTCATGGCACTCACACAGGGACCTAGTACTGTTCTAGAGTACCAGAAGAAGTTTGAAAAGTTATTCTTCTTTGCCCCTACAACATTTAAAGGTGATCGAGAAAAGGCAAAGAAATTCTTCAAAGGTTTGAGGCCGTCTCTGAAGACTTATCTGGCGATTCATCCGATCGTGGACTATGCTGAGATGGTTCAGAATGCGAAGAAAGTGGAAGATAATGAAAGAGATAATTATCAGCTCCAGTGTTCTGTTGTGAGCTGGAACCATTTGGTGGACCGAAACCGGAGATTCTCTAGGCCTGCTCCTTATCATGCCCCTTTCATTTCAACCTAGAGGAGCTAGTCCCAGCTTTAGCTCTGCATCGAGTTATGGTTCTAGCAGTGGATCGGTGCGTCTTGTTGCAGGTAGTCAGGGTACTGGACCAATCTATGCTAACTTCCGTTCAGTGGTTAATAACCAGATACCTACATTTCCTTCTTCAGCAGCTCCTATTGGTGGTAGGGACTTGACTTGCTTTAATTGTGGGAAGGCGGGTCATTATTCCCGTAACTGCACTCAAAAGCCGAATCTTCAAATGTCAGCTTTGAAACCTGCTTCAAATGTTCCTTTTGGGAAAGTGTTCAGTGTTGTTAGTTCTAAATCTGAAACAGATCACGATGTGGTGACAGGTATTATTCTAGTATCATCTATCTCTGCTTTTGTATTATTTGATACTGGTGCAACTCATTCATTCATTGCATCTTCTTTTGTGAGTCGTATTCTTGTTACACTTACAAAGTTAGAGAGAGGAGTAGTTATTAGTACTCCTACTCGATCTATTGTTAGATTAGATGAATTGGTTGAGTCTTGTCCAGTTGATTTTGCTGGTAGAATCTTAGAAGCCCAGTTGACCAAGTTGGATATGTCTGATTTTGATGTGATTCTTGGAATGGATTGGTTGTCTAAGTATGGCGCAGTCATCCTTTGTTCTAAAAGGAATGTACTTTTTCATCCTAAGGATGATAGTCCATTTGAGTATCAAGGTAATCAAGGGAAGTTAAGCAAGAAGATTGTGGCTGCGACTGTTAAAGTCAGGCAATGGACCAAAGATGTTGGACTTCTTTCCTCTTCTATGGATGTCTCGGAAGATGTGAAACAATTGTCTAGTATTGATGTTGTCAGGGACTTTCATGATGTTTTTCCTGATGATTTGTCTAGTTTGCACCCAGAGAGGGAGTTAGAGTTTTCAATTGATCCAATTCCTAGAGCAACCCTTGTTTCGAAAGCTCCGTATCAAATGGCTCCGACTGAGTTGAAAGAACTTCAGATCCAGTTGAATGATTTGACAAGCAAAGGGTTCATCCAACCCAGTGTTTCGCCTTGGGGAGCCCCGATGTTGTTCGTGAAGAAGAAAGACGGTAGTATGTGGATGTGCATAGACTATCGGGAATTGAACAAGTTGACGATCAAAAATAAATATCTTCTTCCTAGGATCGACAACTTGTTTGATCATTTGAAAGGTGCCGCTGTTTTCTCAAAGATCGATCTGAGATCTGGGTATCATTAGTTGGGAATGAAGTCCAGTGATGTCTGCATCTAGGACTAGATATGGGCATTACAAGTTCCAAGTCATGCCTTTTGGTCTCACTAATGCACCGGCAGCATTCATAGATCTGATGAACCGAGTATTTCAAGATGTCTTGGATAAGTTTATCATTGTATTCATTGATGGCATTCTGAGTTATTCAAAGAGCGAGGAAGAGCATGTTGAGCACTTGAGTTTTGCTTTGCAGCGTTTGAGAGAGAAGAAGTTGTTTGCCAAGTTTAGTAAATGTGACTTTTGGTTACTTAAAATTATGTTCTTAGGTCACATTGTTTTTGCTGACGGTATCAAGGTTGACCCTGCAAAGGTTCAAGCTGTAGCCGATTGGGACCGACCTAGGTCAATCACCGAGATTCGAAGTTTTCTGGGTATGGCTAGATATTATAGGCGCTTCATTGAGAATTTCTTTAGGTTATCAGCCCCTATGACAAAGCTTACCAAGAAAGGAATCAAGTTTGAGTGGAACGAAGCCTGTGAAAAGAGTTTTCAAGAACTCAAGAAGAGGTTGACTAACGCTCCGGTGTTGACGATACCTGATGACTCTGGAGGTTTGACAGTGTATACTGATGCCTCTAAAGTTGGTTTGGGTTGTGTTCTAATGCAGCATAGGAAGGTTGTAGCTTATGCTTCTAGGCAGTTGAAGAACTACGAGCATAACCATCCTACTCATGACTTGGAATTGGCAGTTGTGGTGTCTACTCTGAAGATCTAGCATCACTATCTGTATGGTGAAAAGATATCGATTTTCACTGACCACAAGAATCTCAAGTATTTCTTTACTCAAAAGGAGTTGAATATGAGACAGCGAAGATGGCTAGAACTGGTGAAGGATTATGATTGTGATATTTAATATCATCTAGGAAAAGCTAATGTGGTTGTTGTTGCTTTGAGTAGAAAGAGTAATCGAGAAAGTGTAGATCTGGCATCTCTCAGTATGCCCTTATTGTTCTCTATTGTTAGATTTGGACTTGAGATTTTATCAGAAGGTTCCGGTGCTATTTTGGCAGCTGTGTTAGTTCGACCAAGTTTGATGGATCGAATTGTTGCTTTTACATCGAACGATCCAGAATTGAAGAAGAAGATTGACTTGATCACTTCAAAGAATAAGGAAGTGGAAGATTTCTCCCTAGCCTTTGATGGTGCTCTTGTTTTCAGAGATAGAGTTTGTGTTCCTGCTGTAGAAGACCTCATAAAAGAAATCTTGGCTGATGCTCATTAGTCCATCTTTACTATTCATCTTGGAAGTGTAAAAATGTATCAGGATATGAAAGGGTATTTTTGGTGGTCCGGCATGAAGAATGATGTGGAAAACTTCATTGCTAAGTGTGGAACTTATCAACGTGTGAAAGCTGTCCGGCAACTTTCGTCGGCCTTCTTGCAACCTCTTCCAGTGCCTAGTTGGAAGTGGAAAGACATTGCTATAGATTTTGTCACAGGTCTACCCCGAACTAGCAAAGGGAATGACTCAGTGTGGGTGGTAGTGGACCGACTAACCAAATCGGCTCATTTCATTCCGATGAAGATCACCTATACTATGGATAAGTTAGCCTGACTCTATGTTGATAATGTGGTGAGACTGCATGGTGTTCCTGTTAGTATTGTGTCAGATTGAGACCCGAGGTTTACCTCGGATTTCTGGAATAGTCTGCAGAAAGCCCTGGGTACTCAGCTGAATTTGAGTACTGCTCATCATCCGCAAATCGATGGACAATCGGAAAGGACCATACAAATTTTGGAAGATATGCTTCGAGCGTGCGTCATTGATATGAGTGGTAACTTGGATGACCACCTAGCCTTGGTGGAATTTGCTTATAATAACAATTATCAGTCTACTATTGGAATGGCCATGTTTAAAGCTTTGTATGGAAAGACTTGCAGAACTCCTCTGTATTTGGATGAAGTTGGGGAAATGCGTGTTCTTGGCCCTGATCTAATTGAAACCATTGGTACCATGGTGGATATGATTAGAAAAATGATCAAAACTGCCCAGTCTCAACAGAAGTCTTATGCAAATAAAAGAAGATCAGATCTTGAGTTTCAAGTTGGTGAGCGTGCGTTTTTTTAAAGTTTCGCCGATGAAAGGGAGTCATGTGTTTCAATATCAAAAGGAAGCTCAGCCCTAGGTATATTGGTCCCTTTAACATTATTGAAAAGGTTGGACCAGTAGCTTATCAGTTGGCTATGCCTCCATCTCTAGCTGGTGTCCATGATGTTTTCCATGTATCCATGCTAAGGCAATGCTTAGCAAGCGCAGAGCAGTTGCTCCAGCATGAACCGAAAGGTTTGAGTGTGGATTTGACGTATGATGAAGAACCGGCTGAAGTTTTGGACCGGAAGGATAAGCAGTTGAGAAACCGATCTATACCTTTGGTGAAGATTAGATGGAAGAATCATTCGTTTGAAGAAGCATCGTGGGAAAAGAAAGAAAAAAAAAATGAGATGCGGACCAAGTATCCTCATCTTTTTGGACTTTCAGTACGTTGTAATTTCCTGGAACGAAATCTCTTTTAAGAAGGGAGGGATGTAACAACCCCGGTATTTCTAACCCGGGATCCGTATTGCAGGTCCGAGAACCCGAAGGTCTAGCCGGGTAAATTTGTGGAGTGTCCGGATAGAAGTCCATGATCCATACCCTGAACCCATGGATCTGGATTCTCTTGTTGAAGAGCCTGCCTTGCTTGGTAGTTGGACTTCTGAAAGGCAGATGATGTCTGGAGATGTCCGGGATGAAGGTAAGACCTCCCCATATGTTCATTAGGGTTAGGTTGTACTTGGACATCAACCCCCTGAGCAAAGCACCCTTGTATAGCAATATACTAGGGGGTAGTTGCTAGTGGCGGTTGATTGGACCAAGCAACCACCTGGTCCTGGTTACGGGGTTTTCCCCTATTTTGCCCCAAGACTTCTATAAATAACAACCCTCGACTATTTTACGAATATTATATTTGGGATTGTTGTTTTTGGTGGTTAAGCGGCTGTGGAGACGTGGAAGGTGATCTGAAGTGCTGTTAGTGTTCTAGAAACTTAAACTGTCTTTTATAGCTAGATCTGGTTGAAGTAAGTGATTCCATGTTCACTCATACTCTACCTTTAGCTATGATTAAAATATATTAGTTTTCTTCTTTGGTTGTTCATGGTCTTTCTATTACAGTACCTACCTTTTTAATGATCTTGATGAAATCAGGTCCAAAAACGAAACCCTGCTTTCTTGGAAATGATTGATTTAATCAAGGAGGGGATTCTGGATAATCAAATTGATGTCAATTGTTAGGTTTCACATTACCCTTGGTTGTGGGAGTGTTAGATTTGAAATTCAAACTATGATCATCCAAAAATCGGATTGAAAACAGATGATCAAAAGCCTGAGTTTCGGATTAAAATTCTCTGTTTTTGGGGTGGTCACTAGTGGCAATCGCCTAGCCTAAGCAACCGGCTGGTTTCCAGTGACCAAGTGACTTTTGAATTTTGTCCAATTTGATTCATTCAACTTACATATTTTTGTAACTCTGTTTATATATGTCCTCTGTTTCCAATAAAAATCTTATAATTATTTCTGGTTTGCAATCTAGAGAAATTCTACTTATTTACAGGTAAGGACATACAACTTTATTTTTATAAAATGAGGTGAACATGCTAGTCTAATGTTTTTCATTATTGTTCTTTCATTTTATATACTACTGTATCCTTGTATAGCTTGTTGATCTTAATTTATGCTTGTTGTTTGTACTATCTTTACATATACTTTATCAATTATGATTGTGATATAATGACGTTTGATGGTTTGTTGTTCTGATGGAAAGGGTATTCCATTGGGATATCTTAGCTTGGGGTATCAAAGAACTGTGGTACGAGACACATGCTCGTTGGTGTCTCCAACACTATCATAACTACTGGAATGACATACCTAAATAGAGTCTTAAGTTGCATGGCTAGGTAACCCACATATTACTACCCTTTCGATAGGGGAATTGAAGCCGGATGACCCGTGACAACGGTGATGTGACTCTGGTCCACTGTTGGTCATACAATGGTAGGGTTGCATATGTTAAGATTGGGCTCATGGACATCCAAGAAACGGACAGGGTGTCGTGAAGAGTCATTAGAACATTCGCCCAAACAATATCTAGATGACCATAGGGTTATGGAATGGAGTCCAATAACGGTAACCAATCTGAGGGTTCTCATTCCTAGGTTGCGAAGGATACTGAACCGAGTTTGTCGGTATCATAGGGGATGTATCTTGACTTAATGTAGTATGTTACCATTATGACTTGCATTGGATTAGAAACCATGACATTTGCTAGTACTCATGCCAATGGTCGTAGTGAGAGAATGTTGACTTAACCCCAACCATGGTTTGAGAGCCAGGTGTTGACTTTCCATTTTTCCCAGAATCCCTACAGAAATAACCAGTCCTTACCAAATCAGAGTGACTAAATCTACCCAGAGGAGGGCTGATGTATATCTTAAAGCATATCAACTATTAGAGACTTGCACTGTTAAATCTTAGCAGTATTCATATTTTACACTTCATAAATATCATATATGCATTTCTAATGGTTTGACATATGGATGGGAATTATTGTTGTTCTTACTAAGTTCTCCAGAACTCATACATTTATTTGTTTATGTTATATTAGCTTGAACAGATTGAAGAAATGCGCCGGAGGATGGATTGGTTTCACATGAAGGAACCTTCTCGTATGAAGAAGATGTGGCTCCGACAATGGAAAATGGAAATAACCTGTGCAGGAACTCCTGCGAGTGCATGGAATGCACTTATAGCACCCAATTATGGGCGGAGGAAACAGGAGGCCAGACAGTTTGCTCATCGTATGGAGAAGAACTAGAAAACCCCCTTTTCTTTAAATTCATAAGAAACATTATCTAACTTTAGAGAAAGAAACTATAAAGAAAATCATTTAATTCTTTTTATTGTTTCCGCTAAACTCGTATTCTTTTGATCATTTATTCTTTCCTTTATTATTTTATTAGAGTATTTAAACTCTTGTAATCCTTTTATTTAATTATTTAACTTATTTTTGCTCATGATTGTCTTTACTTGCATTTATTATTATTGATGGACAAAAACTGTGGATCCTATGACGGATCACTCCCACGGGTTGTCAGGCGGGTAACCGAGACCGACGAGTGGGGTGTGATAGAGGGTACCGGTACATGTGTCCTCCCCTTGGAAGCATCTGCCATTGAAAAGTAAAAAAACAATAATAAATCATTTGCTAAATCTTAACAAAAACAAAAATGAGATGCAGATGCAGTACCTGCTGTTGGTTTTGTTGCACCGGTCCAGCCCCTGAACATCTCCCCACCTGGTCGTTGACCCTGCGGACCTTGCTGAACCATTGGTACAAAGAAATTTGCCCTGGGAGCACCACCAGGCCTCATTCCAGGCACAAGTTGCTGTTGGTATCCAAATCCAGGCTGAACAAATGCAAATTAACAGCAAAATCCTTGAGCAAGGAACATTTCAAAACTCAATACAACAACCTATGCCATAAATTAAAGGAAAGTTCCAGCTCCAAGAAGCAAAGAAGACACTTGCATGGCAAATCAAACTCATGCAAGCAGATGATAAAAAAGCAATGAATTGAGAAGGCAGTAAACATCCATGTCAATTCTCTTCAAAAGCAGCAAAGAAAAATAATATTAGGAGGAATAATAAATTTTTTTTTTTAAATCCAAGTCGACTGGCGGCAGTTAACAGGTGGCTCTGTAGGTGATAAATCGAAGGGACTATGATCTGGTACTGGTACTTACAGTACAAGAAAAGCCCTTGAATCAAAGATGAGACGAGACAGTTCAGAGATCAGAGGAAACCAAGGCCAAAAAAGACCTTGGAGATAATGAAAAAGAAACAAATACCTTGTGCTAGACATGAAGATCGTTTAAAGAGGATCAAACCAAAGATCATATAGAAAACCTGTTTTAGTATTATCAATATCTACTGGTTTGCCACAAAACCTCAATTATCTACTGATGCAAAAAATTGCTAAAATTTGAAAATTCTAAGATAAGGTTAGGTTTTACTTAAACACCCCCCCCCCCCCCCAAAAAAAAAAAAAGATAAAACAGAAAGAAGAAAAAGAATAAGAAGAAAAGGAGAGAGTTTAGTAGTCAATTGAGTACGAAACAAAACAAAAACCCAATCACCTGGATCATTTTTCAAAAGCATAGGGTGATGTGTAAAGCCAGCAAAGGACGGCCAGGGCTGAGATATTCTTAGCACAACCTAGGGCATGGGAGGACTTGATTGAACTAAAAGGACCCAGGGACCAGGGTTGGCTATGTTTTAAATAAACTCGGCCCTGCCCAGAAGCTGTTCCAAAACTATCAATAAGTGACAGGATATTAACTAAATATGCTACTACTGAATCAGATGCACACCCACAAGGTGATAAAGAATCACTCTATTGGTTGGACCGGCATGCTAGGCTTTGGAGGCTCAAACCCAGAAGCAGCCGGCCAACAGGTTCTGGTCCAAATAGTTAATTTAACTATTTTATTTATCTCATTTGATTTGGACTTCCTATGTAGGAAAAAGAGTTAGAATTGAGTTGCAAGTTGTTTTATCACTTAAAAGTATTAGGAGTCCTGCTATTTCCTTTAACCCAGCCATTTTTAGGCTGAAAGAATCAATGCTTCTATTTAGTCTGAGAGAGAGAGTGTGTGTGTGTGTGTGATCCCTCTTCCCCCTTCCCCTTCAATTTTCCCCTTCTCCCATGGGTTTCGCCATATTATAAGGGCTCCCTAATCCTCCTCATAAAACAACTAAATTAAATATGCATTAAATGCTTAAGCATGGTCCAGCATTATAACTGAGTGTGTCAGGAAAAACAGTTAAACAGAGAGCATCACAAACAGGAGTTCATTCCCATTATTTTTCAGAAAATCGATTGTTCTATGAACATGTTCATCAACTCCAAGAAAGGTTCCCAAACAGTAAAAAAAAATTATAACAATTTCCAATATACATAAAATTTAGAGATGTCCCTAATGAATAACCAAAGTGTGGCAGTGTTAACAAACCAACAAAAAGTCGCATGGAATTTACCTGGGGAGGAATTAGAGCTGGGGGACCCTGGCCATAAAATATTTGTTGCCCAATACCAGGACCACCAGGAGGGTATATTGGCACATGAGGAGCAACAGAAGGTGGCATCGCAACAGGTCTCATTTGAGAAAACTGAGCCTGCAAAAACACATGTATCAATAATCCAAGCCAACAGATTACAACAAAGTAAATGATGATCCGCAAGTAGGATCAAAGAGAAAGTACAGAGAAACAAAAGCACACTAAGGCTAAGCTAGATGAGCAGCTGTTTCCTGAGATGCCGTGAAAACTGGGCCCACTCGTATAGACAAGTATCTGCCACATGGCAGGAGATGGATTCTACGAACATCTAGAACCTGAAGTCCCACTAAAAACTCACCCATCAAATCTCAGTCCAAACAAAATCAATCAAATGGCAGAACCATGTTTAAATCCAGAACCACCAAGAGCGCATATAGACTGTCAAATAGGTGCACATAAATGACTCAGCTAGGCTTTGAATATGAACACGTGCAAATCGAGACAAGTAGAAAGAAAATTGGAAGTCAGGCATCATAACAACAGTCTAAAGATATGAATAAAAGAGTACTCCAGGAGATAATGGAGCAACTAGAATCAAGAAAATACTGGCATGTCCTAATGGTACCATGATTAGGAGTGAACATAAATACTATAAAGCTTCTGAAGACACTAGAGGTATCAGTTTCCAGAAAAATAAGAATAAATAGGATTGTTCAAAATCATCTACCTGCAGTCTTGCTCGCCTATCTTTCTTCCTCTGTGCAAGTGTGACATAGAGAGGCTTGCTTACAAGCATTTTGCCATTCATTTCAGCAAGCTGAAGTTGGGGGAAAACATCTAAATTATTATTTCCGACATTATCTTCAGAATATGGAATCAACGAAAAACAAGACCACTTACAGCTCGTGTTGCTTCTTCAGGAGTAGAGAAAGCAACAAATCCAGAACCTCTACTTATCCCATTAGGATCTCGTATAACCTGTCACGAATCCAACCAAAACGGCAACTCAATAACCAACCCACAGAAACTGATATAAACAGATAGGATGGTAATTTCTTTCAAACAACTCACTACAACGGACCCTGCATGACGTTATTGTACCAAACTCTGAGAACAGCTCCTTCAGTTTTTCATCACCAACACTATCATCCAAGTTCTTCACATATAAATTCACCCCTTGATATTTATCTACTGCTTCCTTCGCAGTCTGTTCAAATCGCCCTTTCAGTTCTTGTTCTCTTTCAGATTTCTTCTGTGCCTTCCCAACATACCATTCTTTTTCATCAAACTTTTTCCCATTAAGATTCTCAACAGCTTCAGCAGCATCATCAGCATTCTCAAAGTTGACAAAACCAAAACACTTGGATTTTCCATCTCCATCCCTCATTACCACCACACTAGTTAGTGGTCCATATTCGCCAAAAATTTTCTTCAGATCCTCTTCATTTGCTGTTTCTGCAAGATTCTTTACATTAACATTGTTAAATTTTGTCTTAGTGATAGCAGAATCTCTCTCCTGCTTACGAAGAAAGGGTCCAACAAAAACTTCTTTATCATTTATGAGCATGCCATTGAGTTTGTCAATGGCATTTTGGGCCGCTTCCTCATTATCAAACTGAATAAACCCATAGCCTTTTGACTGGCCAGAAGGATCTGTAGCAATCTTATAAGACAGAATGTTCCCAAACACAGAAAATATTTCATACAGTGCCTTGTTATCAAGTGTCCTGTCCAAGTTCTGCCAAAATGCAGAAAATAAGAAGTTGCAACATAAATGCAAGCAATTCAAAAAGCATCCAGAACAGGTTCTCTAAAAGACAGGATAAATTACAAGGCCAGGTACCTTAATGAATATATTAGCTGTTCCAGTTTTACGGATTCTAGGGTCACGCTGAGAATACATTATGCGAATAGATTTCCCATTAAGAGGAGTGAAATTAAGTACATCCAATGCCCTTGCCGCTGTAACAATATTACCAATGAAGTCAGAAATCAAAATGTAAAATATGACAGGGTAAAGCATGCATACATTATCATGTCAAGATTGTGGGGCAGAAGACAAACACACCCTTCTTATTTAAAGCACGATTGTCAAAGTATGACTTGGTGGTATACCATACATGAGTTTAAAAATGGCAACACGTTGATACGAAAAAGAGGGGGTTTCACACTTGATTGCAAAGGAAACAGGTCATAAAATGCTGCATGATTCAAGGTCTAGGTAAGATCTCCGTTTTCATTTCATTTTTTGTGTCATAGGTGGAAACTACAACTGAGTTCTAGGGAACCAACAATCTGCCAAGATGCAGGTCCTAAATTTTCATATCAATCAAAACTACTACCCATTCACTGAATATAAAAGGCTCACCTTAAGGAAACTTGGTTAAATTTTTCAACAATGGCATTCAACTAGGAATGCAAAACAGAAAAAAGACCAAAAGCTGATTTATTTACCAAACCATACACAAAGAAGTTTGAAAGGAACGAATTTATTTGGAAAAATAAATATATGAACTAAAGGTTTTACTTGTTGAGCTATTAAACTTGAACTTTGTATACTTATACCAATGATTGCAGGGAACCGGTCAAGAAGAAAATGAATAATAGAACTTCAACAGATGTAAATACTAAATAGTGGAGGAAAAAAGACAACAGAAAAATCTAAGGAGCATATCTTAGCATAGTTAACAATAAAAGTAGAAAATAGACTTGAAAGAAGAATAAGAACATCTAATCAACCATGCTGCTATGAGGCAAATACTATTAGAAAGCCAGGAGAAGTTGCCAACGACTCTTACTGCAAACCAATACCAAGACTCCAAAGCTCAATTCATTGATCCAACACAGATACCAAGCAAAGTAGTTTATATCCCTATAAACAGAGAATCCATCAAGAATAAGTGACTCTGGATCTTAGACTAAGCATGAAACTGGAACTGATATTAACAATATAGCATACCCAAAATCCAGCAATCCAGGTGAAAGTAGAACAAGGAATAGCAGGGTAAGTGAGAATTTAATTACAGGAATTTTAGAACCATAATTTGAAGGAATGAACTTTAACAGTGAAAGAAGAAAATAAAAGGACATAGATTGATAACACATCGGCTTCCTACAACAATGTGATGATTGGATGGATTTATCACCAATCCACCTATTTAATCATCACAGGGACATTCTGAATCACTACAGAATCAAAGGCAAAAGCCAAAATTTATTCATCAAATTCTTTTACAATATCAGTTTCCCTTGAAAGAAGAAAATAATAGGACATACATTGATAACACATCGGCTTCCTACAACAATGTGATGATTGGATGGATTTATCACCAATCCACCTATTTAATCACCACAGGAACATACTGAATCACCACAGAATCAAAGGTAAAAGCCAAAATTTATTCATCAAATTCTTTTACAATATCAGTTTCCCTTAAAACTTCATAGAACACTTGAAGACTTGAACACTTGGAGGGAAAGCCTATCCCTGTACTTGACTAATCAAGTAATCCAAACAAAGACTAAATGGGTCCAGTTTGAGTGTTCAACTATAGTATTGACTTCGCGGAGTACTTAATTAAATGTATTAAGTAATCTTTCATTTTACCTAGGATACAGAAGACAATAATTCAATATTTTTCTCATTTGAAGAATTAGTCTTCAAGTCTAATGGTTTTCTTTTTCCCTTTTATATATATCGTAACTCTCATCCTTGAATAGATTGAACAAGATGACCTGAAGCGTAAGCTTGGTTAAAGCATGCGGGCTTGTACTTCATGAGTGTACACTCATCCTCACCACCCCTTATGCAATCTCTCCCCCCACTGATTCTTGCCAGCTTCCTCTATCCTCATAGGTAGCCCACCACCAAATTGGTGGCAGAGGCAAAGGATTCATCTGCTTCCCCAATACTCTTCCATCTTTCTTCCTCCCGTTTTTTTTTCTCCAATTCTTTTTCTTCCTCTTTAATCCCTTCTCATCCTTCAATGGTCCTGTCTGCTATACCAGCAATGGCATTAAAAGAAGAAGCAAACCTCCCACCAACTGAAACCCCATTGAAACCCAACCCTTCCCTTTCTATCAACTCCCACAGCAACCTAACCTTCCTTTTCCTTCTATCACAGCCCTTCCTTGCTCATTAAAAAAATTGTTGAAAACATGACTGAGGTTTCCTAATTAGAATAGGATTATGTTTCCTCATAAGTCCTAAAGTTTTATTTCTATATTTCATTTTCCTACTTAGTATAGGACTTAATTAGGTTGTAATTATAAATACCTTATTGGGGTCTTGTGAATAATATACTTTTAGAGGAGCAATTCATCACATTACAACATGATATTAGAGCAAGGTTTTGTTTTCATCCTACAGAGGTGCTGTAGAAACTTTTTTTTAAGTCTCTATTCACGTGTTTGTTTTCTTTTTAGGTATTTTGTAACTGTATATTGGGTGATTAAGTGCATGTCTAGGAAAATTTTGTCTAAGAATTTTAGTATTTAAGCAGACCGGTTGTGTCCCTCTAGTCTTTCCTGAAAATTTCCTGGTGTACTTTGATTCAACAATATACCAATTGGAGGTAACCTGAGGAGATACTTTTTCACGTGAATTAGTGGGAGTAATTTTAAAAATATTTTAGGGACTTTTTCGTAATTCTGAAAAAATTCAGGGATTTTTTTGGCAATTTGCAACAATTTTAGTGGACTTTTTAGTAAATTTTGAAAATTTTCAGGGACTTTTTTAATTTCTCCGTGCAATTATGGTTGATCCCATATCTCCTTTATCTGTTAATTTTCGCCCTCCAGAAAATGCGAGTATTGTGGAAAAGAGCGTCATACAAAGGACAAGTGTTGGAAGTTGCATGGACGTCCAACAAATTCCTGTGGAGAAGGTAGAAATGGAATCAATGGCAGCAATCAAACATTTGCAAATCAAGCCAGTTCTGACACCCTGAGTACTCCAACACCTCTTTCCTCAGATGAGCTCCAACACCTTCGCCAATTGATGTCCAAACTTGACTCATCTTCTCCAGTACAGACTTCCAATACTAGTATAGCCTCTGTCATTGATCCCTCTGTTGATCCACAAATCCCCACAGGTATTTTTGGTTATCATAATGTCAATTTGACTTATCCCTCCTGGGTAATCGACTCTGGGGCAACCGACCATATGACAAGCTCATCTACTTTGTTTCATACTTATTCATCTGTCCCTATTGCTCAAGATGTTCGAACGGCTGATGGGTCTCTCTCCCTATCTCTAGGAAAATATCTATTATCTATTCGTCTTCTCTTACCTTATCTAATGTCATGCATGTTCCTAAGTTTTCGACTAATCTTTTATCTATTAGTAGCCTTACTCGTGATATGAACTGCAAAATAACGTTCTTTCTTTCTTATTGTGTGTTTCAGGACCTGGAAACAGGGCTTATGATTGGCAATGGTAGACAAAAAGGGAGGCTCTACTTAATGGATGGGTCCCCATCAGCTCTTTCTACGGTCTCTAATTCCACCTCCCCTCCATTTTTTACCTTATTATAGTGGCATAGTCGTCTTGGCCACGTTCCTTTACCTATTTTGTCCAAATTATTTTCTGATCTGATTAAAAGGTGCAATTTAAATGATTTTTATTGTGAGGCATTGTATTTCGGCCAAACAAACCAGGCATGTTTACCATATTTTAGACAATCGTAGTAAAATTCATTTTTCAGTCATTCACTCAGATGTGTGGGGTCCTCGGACCGTGTCTGTATCTGGTCATAGATGGTTTGTTACCTTTATCGATTGTTGTACTAGGGCCACATGGGTTTACTTGCTTCACCAAAAAAGTGACGTTTTCTCGTGTTTTCAAAATTTTCATAATATGATTAGGACTCAGTCTGGGGCGACAGTCAAAATCCTTCGTACGGATAACGGAACTGAGTACTTGGGTGGCGCATTCCCTTCCTACTTAGCAAACCATGGCATCATACACCAAACTAGTTGCATCGACACTCCACCTCAAAATGGGGTTGCCGAACGCAAGAATAGACATCTACTTGAGATAGCACGTTCCCTCATGTTTTCTATGCATGTGCCTCTTCAATTTTGGGGTGAAGCCGTTCTTATTGTGGCATATCTAATTAATCGAATGCCTTCCCGAGTGTTAGACCAACGCTGTCCCCTTGAGGTTCTTTTAGGTACAACAGTCTTTACAGTCTCACCTAAGGTTTTTGGATGTGTTGCCTTTGTCCGGAACCACCATGTTCATGGAAAGTTAGATCCTCGTGGGTTAAAGTGCATTTTCTTGGGTTATCCTCCTACACAGAAAGGGTATAAGTGTTATCATCTTAGTTCTCGTCGTTTTTTCGTCTCTATGGATGTTGTGTTTCAGGAACTAAGTCTTTTTTTCCCCTACACCTCTTCAAGGGGAGAGTTTTAGTGAAGAGGTTCCAATGTTGATTCCTCCTTTCGATATTTCTCCTGAGATTCCTACAGATGATCCTCCTTTGGAAGAGGAAATGACCGGACAGGAACAGCTGGTGGATGATATACAAGGGGAGACTAGACCTCTAAAGACCTATCAAAAAAAGCAACAAGTAACCCCTTCTGAACCAAGCTAGTAAAAACTTTGGTTCCTGGCCCTGAACAATCCGTTCCTCCAGGTGAGTCTGTCTTTGACCCTTCTTCTAATCCTACTTTAGACTTACCAATTGCATTAAGAAAGCAGCCTCGAACTTACACCAAACATCCTATTTCCAATTATGTTTCATATCAGTCTCTATCTCCAGAATTTCAAAGTTTTATTTCCTCTTTGTCCTCTACTTCTATCCCTAACACTTGGAAGGAGGCATTATCTCATTCAAACTAGAAAGAAACTATGGATGAGGAAATGCAAGCTCTGGAAAAAAACAAAACGTGGGACTTGATGACTTTGCCCATAGGAAAGCAGACTGTTGGGTGCAAATGGGTGTTTGTGATCAAGTACAAGGTAGATGGGACTGTTGAAAGGTACAAGGCAAGATTGGTGGCCAAAGGTTTCACTTAGACTTATGGCCTTGACTACCAGGAGACATTTGCCCCTATTGCCAAGATGAATACAGTTCGTACTATTATTTCATGTGCAATTAATAAAGGGTGGAGTTTACAACAATTAGATGTGAAGAATGCATTTTTGCATGGAGAACTCCAAGAAAAGGTATATATGGATATATCACCAAGGTATTCTACTACAAAGGCTTATAGGAAAGTGTGCAAGTTAAAAATGGCTTTATATGAGCTGAAGCAATCTCCAAGAGCATGGTTTGGAAGGTTCCATAAGGCAATGATATCTAATGGCTATAAGCAGAGCAATGCAAACCACACTTTGTTTATTAAAAGAGATGGTTGCCACACTACTATAACTTTGTTTATTAAAAGAGATGGTTGCCACACTACTATACTTTTAGTATATGTGGATGACATTGTGATCACAGGTAGTAGTGAGGATGAGATTTCAGCATTAAAGACCTTTTTTGGGAACTGAATTTGAGATCAAAGATATGGGAAAACTAAGATATTTCCTAGGTTTAGAGTTAGCATATTCTACTAGTGGTGTATCTCTATCCTAGAGGAAGTATACATTGGATCTTCTTGAGGAAACGGAAATGGTAGGATGTAAGCCTGCTGAGATTCCTATTAAGCCTAACCTACACTTGAAGGCAAAGGAAGGATAACCAGTTGACAAGATAAGGTATCAAAAATTAGTCGGAAAGTTGATCTATCTATCTCATTTTTAGGAAAATTAATTTCGTTTCCAAGCATTGTTTATTTAATGATTAATTGATTATCAATATGAGGCTAATGCTCACATCTATGGCATGAGTGACAGGTCACATGGTTGCACATATTTAAATTTATATACGGCATTGTGAATAAATTATGATTTTTGCAAGTTGTTACTTTAGCATTTAGGCGGCAATATGGTATATGCATGATAACTATATTCCTCACATTTGGATGCGATATGCATGATCTATTTCCTCCTTGGACGGATCTTGAGATACTTGAAGACTACTCTAGGAAAAGGAATTCTAATTTCAGCTCATGGACATATGAAGATTGAGGCATATACAAATGAAAATTGGGCAGGATGTCCAGATGATAAGAGGTCTACCTCTGGGTATTGTGTATATGTGGGAGGTAACCTTGTGACTTGGAGAAACAAGAAACAAGCTGTAGTTGCGCTATCCAATGCCGAGGGGGTGATTGCTCAAGGCATTTGTGAGGTACTATGGCTTAAAGGGCTACTTCAAGAGGTAAGGACAGATTTGGAAGTTCCTATACAGTTATACTCAGATAGTAAGTCAGCAATCAGCATAGCTCATAACCCAGTACACAGCATGATAGGACTAACCATGTGGAGATTGACAGACATTTCATCAAAGAGAAGCTTAAGACTGGGCTGATCCATATCACCTTTGTTACTTCAAACGAGCAACGGGCTGATGTGCTCACAAAGAGCTTGAGTACGAATATATTCAATTACATTATGAGCAAATTAGGCATGATAAATATCTATGCTCAAATTTGAGGGGGAGTGTTGAAAACATGGACTGAGGTTTCCTAATTATAATAGGATTATGTTTTCTCATAAATCTAGAGTTTTATTTCTATATTTTCTTTTTATAGGACTTAACTAGGTTGTAACTATAAATACCCTATTGGGGTCTTGTGAATAATATACTTTTAGATGAGCAATTCCTCAAATTACAACAAAAATGATAATAACAATTATGTTTCTTCATTTAAAACAGAAACACTCTCCTATTCCCAACGAGTGCAACACTCTCAAACCTTTAGCAACCCCTCCCAACTCTCACGCCCTCTTCTTCCAACCCCCCCCAACTCAACCCCAAAAAATAAATAAATAAATAAAATTTCGACTGTAGTTCATCACACAGAATGAGTTCAGACAGACGATCCCTTTAGTTGAGAGAGAGAAATTATAAATGAGAAACATATAACCCAAGAAGGCTTTGGAGGAAGATTGCTGCAGATCTAAGAGTTTTACCGATCACTAAAAGTCAAATTTTCAAATTTAATATCGCAGATTGCAACCCAAAATACACGAAGCTCCACAGCGTATAAGAAAACAAGAACCACAGATAAGCTAGAGCATAAGAACGGACATGGCGATAAGCTCAAGTCATTCAACTGAAACTGAAACTAAAACGTACGATACTGAAACACAAAGAAAACAAATTTAGCGGACAACTAACCTTCTTGGGTAGTGCTGTAGTTAACATACGCGTAACCAAGGGACCTCCGGGTAGTCAAATCCCTGCAAACGCGAACAGACATCACCTGACCAAGCTGGCAAAACAAATCGTAAAGCTGCGAATCTGTAACGGTCATTTCAAGATCTCCGACATACAAAGACGTCGACACATATCGGTTAGTCCCAGCATTGCCCGCTACATTAGGCCCAGAAGGAGGTGCTTGAGGCTGAACTTGAACCTCCGCCATCTTCCCAAACGAAAACCCTTGTAGATCCTAAGCCTTGCCTTCCTCAGAAATTTTTTCTTTTTTTTCTTTTTTTTTTCTTCCCTCTCCTCTTCTTATTGAAACAAACCCTAGGAAAGAAAAAATGAAAACAGAAATATCCCAATAACTATTCTCTGCCTCGCTTCTAAACTGATATCCAAAAAAAAGTCACACTAGTTGTTTCTCGACGGAATTCCCGGAGAATGAATTGGAATTAAAAATCTCTCTATGTAGAACCAAAATTGTGGAAGAACTTCACTGGATTTTCTGTTTTTTTGGATTTTTTTTTTTTTTTTTTTCAGAAACAAGAAATGCTAATGGTAGAGAAGAGGGAAGGACATAGAAGGGTATATGATCGGAGATCCGAACTGTAAAACAGATACAGAGACGCAGACGATGGAAGCGATGGATTCAGGAGGGCCGCCCAAACTGCACCGCAACGTACAGAACCGCAAGGTTCGCTAATTTCAAACCCTCGCGTGATTTGCTTAAGCAAATATTCACCGTTGGATCACTAGGTGTCCCCACTAACACAGAGAATCAAGGGATCGTCTTTTCTTTCTTCTTTTTTCTATTTTAGCAACCAATTAATTGATGGATCATCGTGGTGGGCTACGGTAACCGAGATACACTGGAGCAAGTTGAAATGTTACGTGTCAAATAAAATAATCAGTGACAGCAAGGAAGATGACTTGGATGACTTTATCCAATGCATTAGCTGGCAGTTTCGTCCCTCATCAACAACCCTTTTTTTTCTTTATTTTATTTCTTCAAAATGACCAAAGGAATTCTGTTGGATAATTTTGGACCTTCTGCTAAACTCATCCGAAAACCACATCGGGTGTTTTCTTGCTTCGACAAATGAAGTAATTGGACGAAAATCATTCCATAAAACTATTTTGTTTTCAGTGATTTTCTAAACATACGTTAGAACTCATGAAAATTTCTGCTTACAGAAACTTTCTTGACGTAATAACTATGCATAATCTTGGAAGAGCTTTTTAGTGAAGAGTCGCCAGATTTTTATTTGCAGCAATCATTCCAGCATGCAGCCAATGGTACAGATTGCCACCGTAATCAAAATAAAATTGAATGGAGAGAATCAAGGGGCGAGATTTAGTTGTAAATATTATTTTTTTATTTTTAGATTTTAAGGGTTTAATAGTTTACTAATTTACAAAATCAAATCCCTCCATTTACCCAACTCTCAAATTCCTGTATTTCGTTTGATCCATTTGTTGTGGATGCCAAATCTAGAGGAAACCCTTTCTTTCTTCAATAGCAAGCAATCCGCCACTTTGCCGCACACATCCTCCCTCATCTACTCAATTCATCTTCCTATTATGTTCTCATCAATGATGTCACATTAACCTCAGCCATCATCCTTGTAACCCTCGATCTTAACTTCCCTAATTTACATCTTCTTCATTTTCTCTATCAAAATGTGCTCCTTTTCATATTTTCCTACTCTTGATGGTGTCAATCTCACTTTGAGGGATCAAATCTACATTCCCAGGATATTGACCCTACACAAAAAATCTTTACCTTCACTTTTTTGAATTTGCCTAATCCCTTCGCTACCTAGTTCATTCAAGATGGCGAATTAATCGTGATATCAAACGGGATTCTCATCAACATGTTTTGAGCCATTAGAACCGGAGACATTGGCAGCGCTGAATGAGGGAAAGGTAAGAAATAGGTTACTGCCGATGATCCCAATTGGGCCATAGTCCTGTGAGAGTGCGAGTCAAATCTACGAGTTTAACCGTGAGGTCAAGGGAGGAGATCCAAGACGTCAGTGAGGAGTGGTTGTGCATTCATTTGGGTGGTGAAGGATAGGAAGGTGGACAGAGAAGAGGAATACAAAGTGGAAGAAGTGGTGGGAGAGGAGTTGATGCAGAGGATTCTCCAAGACATAAAGGGTTTGGTGGTGAAGAAGTGGGTGGATCAGGAGGCGATACTAAGTCACACAGAGGGACTTCTGAGAGTTGGGTAAATGGAGGGGTTTGATTTTGTCAATTAGTAAACTATTAAACTCTTAAAATATAAAAATAAAAAATAGCATTTACAGCTAAACCACCACCCCTTCATTTTATACCTTTCGATTTTATTTTGATTACGTGGGCTATCTACACCATTGGTTGCATGCACGTAGTAGTAGCTGCTGCAAATAAAAATCCGGGGTCTTTATGAAATTTGACATTCCAAACATAAAAGCTTTGCTGTGACCTTGGTGGATATGTTTTCGCTTTCATAAACAAGTTTTATTAAACACCTAAAAAGGTATATTTTGCTTCCGATGTATTTTGAGGTAGAAACACTAGGTGGGTTATCTAACGGTCTGGTGCTTTTAGGCTGATTATATATTTTTATTTTTATTTTTGGTTTTTTGTTTGAATATAAATATAAAAGGTCGGTTAAGCTTAGGGGTTCCAATGGATTATAAACCTTTGTTTGTTACTGCATATATATGATGTTTTAGAAATTCAAACGGTTGTGATTACATTAATCATTGGATTTTAAAAATACCATAAGCCGAATCTAAACTGCTCTGATATCAAACAAAATTTCTTCGATTGTTGGCATTGGATATGATAGTAGTCTCCTGGAAGATTCTTGACTTTTCTCTTCTACTCTAAAATTTCAACATCCTTTTAGAGATCATGGATCCACTTTTATTTTGGATATCATCATCAATCAACAAAATATGATAAATTTGACAATTGGACAAACTTCTCTGTATCTTTTTCTTTTTAAGAGGAAAGCTACACAATATAGAAAGAAAAAAGACAAGACAAAGGTCACCAATTGATGACCCTACAAAACCAACAAACCAAAAAACTTATATACATTTAGAAGAATCATATCTATACCCTAAAAATAGCTCTAAGGATAGCTGCTTGAACATTTAAGGCAAGGAATCAAAGGAATACTCTTTGGTGCTAATAAAAGATTTGAATTTTGACAATACATCAGCTTTATGGTAAGACTCTCTAAAAACTAGCTTTACATGTGTGCCATTAAATGATGAAGAACTTGAGACAGACTTAATTAGAAGGAATTCAAGCAAAGATCTCTTAGGGCCAAAATGAAGAACTTACACAAATCCCCTCGGAAGATGAAGTCAAAGCTGCTCTCTTTGAAATGAGTCCAAAGAAAAGTCTAGGCGTGGATGGCTTCCCTCCTCTTTTTCTTTCAAAGTTTTTGGAAACTAATACATATAGACCTTATGAGTTTTGTGATTAGTGTCTTTTCTACAAGCTCCAATCCCGAAGGAAGCAATGAGACTCTTGTATGTATTAACCCCAAGAAGGAGAACCCTTAAACTGTAGAATAATTCAAACCTATCAACTTGTGTACAATTGCTATCAAAGTAGTTACAAAGAACATTGCAAAGAGACTCCATTGTATTTTACCCTCCATGGTATCACCATCCCAAACAACCTTTGTCCAAGGGAAGAGCAATTTCAGATAATGTTTTTAAAGTTCATAAGGTTTTCCACTACCTCAAAGGAAGAAAGAAAGGGAAGAAAGCATTAATGGCTCTTGAGTTGGATATGAAGGGAGTAAATGACAAACCAAAGTTGTCACACCTGACCCAGTCGGTTCCGAACATACCCAAAAACCTATGGGAGTAATACACTACAAAATTTAGGTTCATGGCCAATCCATAACCACACAATACAATATGGCATAATCCAAAGAGCAAAGGAATAAAAATGTATCAATTATCAAAATTATTACAGTCATCCAAAATGACTCCAAAGATATAATCAGAGTTAAGTTGAAAGTTAATGTCAAACAACAAAAGTCTCAAAATTATTAAGAAACGTTTAAGAAAATTTAATTTAATCCTTTGATTTCCCAAATCAGAGTTACGTAACTCAGTCCAACTCTGCCACATCTCTATAATAATCTAACGACGATAAAAAAGGCTGAACATCGTATGAGCAGTCCAAGGATGGACATGTGTCTCCATGGGTCTCCACACCTTCGCCTGTCAGGAAGTCATACGGCTTGGTTGGTGACGTATACTTCGAAATGATGGAGTCTTCATAACCTGTAAAAGAGTCTAGAGAAAATATATCTTCAAAGAATGAATTCCATAGAACTCGGTGAGGTCAACAAAATCACATATCATGCTTCCAATACATATACCATGTATGAAATATAAATGTAAATAAAATGGAGTAATGTCTTTGTGCAAGTACTCTTATACTCTAACAAGTGCTAGTTTCCATGGCAGACTCGCATTATGTCATAACACTAGCCTCCTCTGGGAAGTTTTATCACTCTGATCCCTCACGGACTGGCTAACTTTGTTGGGATCCCACGATATAAGGGTATGGTCACATCACACCATGGATGGGGATTAGATCATCACTCTCTCACCACACCATTAGTTTGAATACTAGCATGTGTCAGGGATAAGTTTAGCCCAATGCAAGTTTCATGCTACATGTGGTTCGGATATCTTTCTTTATGCTTAGTGCCCTGTTGGTCCATGTATCCCTCTCCACCTAGGAATGTTATTTTTCACAGACTGACAACCTATGTTGGATTAACATTCCATAACCCTATGGTCATACACATATACTTTGGCAGACGCTCTCGTGTCTCCTCACGGACTAGCTAACTCTATTGGACAACCACAAGCCCAAACCCTCCACATATACAACATTACCATTGCATGATAGCAATGGGTATGTGTCTCCTAACAGACAGGATACCTATGTTGGATACCCCTAGGACCCAATCACTGCTATCACGGGCCACTTGACTTCAATACCCTTGCTGAATGGGTAGTAGCATACAAAAAGGTAATCTAGCCGTGCATCTAAACAACTACATAAAATGCACATAAATGATTAAATGAATGCAAAAGCACTAAGGGTAGTGGGTGAATCCACAACCTGTGCTGATATACATGTCACATCCATCAAGCCGGTATTCATTCACCTGAATATCCGAGGGAGTGATCCACAACCACAAGATCCAGTTTCATGTCTATCACACAACATTCTACATAATAACATAGTCATATGCAAGAACAAATCAAAAGTTTGATATTAAAAGAATAAATATCATAAGAAATCAAGGATCTCATTAGGATCTCAAAACAATGCGAAAATGAAGTCAAAACTGGTATAAAGGTTGACCTCAAATGGAAAGTTAAACTAGAAAGGAAGAAAATAAATCTCCTAAGGAAATTACATCAAAGAGTGCTTTTAACTAAATGATAAAAATGAATTTCAAATGTCCCAGTTCCCCGAGTAATCTCTATCTTCCCAGGGGTGGGACTACTCTCGATAAGTGCATTCATGACATGCACATGTGTCACAGTGTACGTTGTCACTCTTGTAACTTGATACATCATAAGGATCGGTCATTGACATCTCGTAATCTTGATTCCCCAAGGCATCCGAATCTGCATACAATCTAAAACAACAATTCCACGAGGGATGAGTTTCAAAGAACTCAACGAGTAATTCAAATAAATATACATATTCATCATTCAAACATGAGATAATAATAATTATATGTTGATATGATATGAAGAGACATGACTATGCAAATGCGATGAAATAGTTTCCTTATGAGACAAATGCATGTCTCTATCTAGGTATAGACACGCATTTAGATATCACACCAACCTCCTCTAGGTAGGTCTTGTCATTTTGATCATTCTCGGATCCCAAGCAAGGGGTACAGTCCACATCACACTTTGGCTAGGGTTTAGGTCACCACTCTCTCACCACACCATTGGCATGAGTACTGGAGTGTGTCATGGTATTAACTAGCCCAATGTATAGTCATCTACTTTACATATTAGTGAAGGTCCAAATACTTCTCCTTATACTTGTCGCCTTCTTGGTTCATTATCCTCCCAAATTTAGGGTTTTCATATCCTATTGCACCAATCAACTTGAAATACACACCCGTAACTCTATTGGTCATCCACATATAATTAATGGACGGAAGCTCTCGTGTCCCCTCATGCTTCTCGCCTTCTTGGGCGCCCACGAGCCTAAATTATTATATGCAACCATAGAAAAAAAAATTCAAAATAAACTCAAGTTTTGACTAGGTGAAAATGGAAAACCTAAGTGGGAAACTAAGAAATTTTGAGGAAACTTAGAACTTTTTTGTGCAAATTCGACATGAAGTTTCGACCGATTTTAGGGAGTATTTTAGGGTGGGACTCTGCATTTAAGCTAATTAGAGTATAAAGAACACATTGGCTGTATTTTGCTAAAAAAATCAATGTAGATATATCATTCAATGTACATAACATCAATGTAAAGTTGTCCGAGAAGTACACTATAAAGTTAATTACTTAAATACATAGCATTCTATATATAACTTTTAACTTCAAAACATCAAATACAAAATAACTAATAATAAAAGGGAAGTACAACTTAGTGCCAAGAGGGAATCTATCATGCGAACTGAGTTGTACTATGCCTGTAATATCCTCTCCTCCAACCAAGAACATGAACACCAAGAATAACAAAGAAGAAGACGAATAAGCAAGTTATGTCTTGTACACCTTAAGATAAAGCTGAAGACGCATGGAAGTTGCATGTTATGTATATTTTGTGGGAGAGTTGATCGAGAGAATATCTATACAGAAAAAAGTCAATATGGAGAGGACGAAAAGCATTTAAGATGGGGGGGGGTTCGGCCTCCCCCCCCCCCCCCCCCCAAAATTGTTCTTCTCTCTTGGCTCTTGCTCTTCTCATTTACCTTAAGATTATATTTTTGACATTCTGTGTTCCAACGTGTGCGCCATGGATGCTCGGACCGTGCCCTGGCAATCTGTTCCCTGGGGGAAAAAAAAAAAACCCCGGGGGCCCCCCCCAAAACATTCAATTTTCTGCCTTGCCTGGGACCGTGAGCTCGGCCGATCGTTCTGAACTGTTATAAAGTAATCCCCCGCTCCGCTCGGTGGATCTGAGCCCGCGGGAGAGGACGAAAATCTGCTTTCCAAACAGTGCACCATGAAAGATGCCCTGAAAATTCAAATTGTGGTTGAGATTAGAACCTCAGTTTGGGTTGTGGGCGCCTCTCTAGGGTTTGTTGGGTCCAGTAGTTCTAAGAAACTGCCATGTATAATATTCTGATCTAAAGACTAAATTAAGACTGTTTTTGCTCTAAACAATTGGTTCATATAGAAGAACATCTTTTACTCCATATTACTTTAATATTTTATTTTTGAACAATTTTGTTGTTCCAACTTGCAATTTCCCGCCATTTATATGCTACGGAACCATCACTCATCACAATTAATAATCTTCGTTTCCCAATAGACGAATAAATTCTAAAATTACAGATTCTCAGAAGACGCCCACACAAAATTATAAGAATTTTCTGCAACTTGACATCATAAGTTGGATAACCTTGTAAGCAATTCGAGCACGAAATAATCATTGGATTATTGACTGCATGTGTCACAATCCTAAATAAAAATTACAAAGAATTGCAATGGGTGAGAATTGTAAAGGATATGAACCCAATTGGGTTATTCTCCCATCTTTCTCGTCGCAATGCCTCGAATACTAAAACTTATTCTTTCTCATTGTAAAGCCTTCTCCCATAAAGAACATCTTCTTCCTCCTATGACCCCTTTAGACTTGTGCAAAGAACCCTCACCAAACTCCTGCTGCAATTCCTCCTCCTTCATCTTTAGTTATAAATAAGAACAAATTGCACTAGCACCTCAAAATGGAGGCCTTCAAAGCATTGAGCACCCCACTTTATGTTTAAAAAGTACATAGATCCCAAATTGAATTTTCATTAGATATATTTGTCCAATTTGTCGTTGAAAATTTTTCAAACATTGTTTATTATAGGGATATTTTTTAAAATAAATAGTAATTTAACTACTTTCAGTGATAAATTTGACAAATATACCCAATGAAAATTCAATTTTGAAGTTTCTGTGCTTTTTAAACATAAAGTGGGATGTTGGTGCTTTAAGGCATCCATTTTGAGATGCCCATCAAATTTGCTCTATAAATAATTTCAATTCGATCTATTCTCTCTCTAAAATTATTTCCCCTTCTACTCCTTTTAATAATCCACATCAAGCACAGTCTCTTATTTGTTGGGTTTATATCATATTCATATAATTATAGATTTGTTGTATTAAATTGCATTAAAGTTTTGGTGGATTGCTTGTACATAGATAAAATAATAATTAAATAAAATTAGGGTTTCAAATTTTTCTATAAATAGCCTCACCTAGATTAATCAATCTTTTGGAACCTATCGTGGAATTTATCCTAGAAAGGATTGGGGCAAGGTATTGGACTAATTCCTCGTAGAAGGTGTTAAATAAAGATGGAAAAAGAAGAAGAGAGCCTATGCAAACTTTAAGAAAGGGAAGAAAAGATGATAGGAGAACAGGGATTCGTTGGACGGATTCATTGAAGCACGATTGTCTGGTTTAAAATTTGTGAAGTTTTTTTTTTCTTTTTTTTTCTAGCAATTGTTCAGATCGGAATTCGAACTCTTTCTTGAGGGTTTTACAGCATGGAAGAGGGAAAAAAAGCTGCGGTTGGTGTGAATATGAGAGAGAAGAAAAGAATGGTCGGTTCACAAAGATAAGGAAAAAGGGAAAATTTGTTATTGAGTGGATGGGACGTGAAAACTGAAAACTACGGAGCGGAATTGAATTGAAACCTAAAATAGAAACCTTTAAAGTAGTGACATTTTACTATATTTTTAAAAAGCACTAAAACTCGAAAAATTGTATTTTTATTGGATATATTTGTCACTGAAAACATTTCAGACATTGTTTATTATTAAAATATTTTTAAAAATAAATAGCGATTTAACTGTTTTCAGTGATAAATTTGACAAATATATCCAATGAAAATTCAATTTTGGAATTTATGTGCTTTTTAAACATAAAGTGGAGTGTTAGTGCTTTAAGACCTCCATTTTGGAGTGCCAATGCAATTTATTCTTATTATTTAAGCAAATTGTACTAGCACTTGGAAATGAAGGTCTTAAAGCACGGACACCCTACTTTATGTTTAAGACTCCAAAATTGGATTTTTATCAGATATATTTGTCAAATTTATCACTGAAAACGATTAAATTATCATTTATTTTCAAAAATATCTCTATAATAAAAAGTGTCTGAAAAAATTTCAATGACAAATTTGACAATATATCCAATGAAAATCCAATTTTGGGTCTCTATACTTTTTAATCATAAAGTGGAGTCAGTGCTTTAAGGCCTCCATTTTGGGATGCTAATGCAATTTACTCTTATTATTTTTATAGGTTAAAGTGTAGCTGAACGGATGTGGGAATAGGTTAGATGAACAGCTCTAAATATTCACCGTTAGATTTGTTAAGGGCCTGTTTGGTTACATGAATCCAAAGATTTCTCTGGATTCATAATTGCGAGATTTATACCCGTTTGGTTGTGAAAATCTCTAAATTCATGAAATCTAGAGATTCATCTTTTTGCACTAAAAACATAAATATGTAGATTTATGGGTATGGGGTAAAATCTAGAGATTTCATCCCTACTATAAAAACACTAAATATTTACACATTCACAAAAATCACTGATGAATCCACAGATTTCATTCAATATATTCGATTAACCAAATAGTTAATTTTATAAATTATGATTCCATAGATTTGAAATCTCTACACTCATGTAACCAAACAGGCCCTAAACTAAATTTGAATCATCCAAAAAATACATATTTTTCCTCCCACTATTTATGGGTTAGTTAAGTTTAACTTAATATCACCAGTTATAGATTCTCATGAGCGGTAACGTCTCTTTCTTCTTCCTCTGTTCCTTCTCTATCGGCTTCACTGAAAATCCTTTCACCGATGTTTCTCACAACAATGATCGTTGCTTTCATGCTTGGGATTCTCAACTATCTCTTCTAAATTATTTCTCCATTCTCGCTCATACCATTATTCTCAACAGAATTCTTTAGGTATTTCTCTATTCTCTTACTTTTTGTTTATGGTTTTCTATGGTGAGGGAATGTGTGGTGAAAGGTATCTCATGTGAAGAAATTCTAATCTAGACCACTTTAGTGTGAAATTTGTGATTTTGTATATACATATTAGATGTTTATACGGTCAATTAGAAGAGTTGTTTTGCTTGTTATAAGGAACAGAGGAAGAAGAAAGAGACGTTACTCTAACCGCTAACGTTTTTTTTCTTCTTTTCTTTTTTGGAAATTTAGCCGATGATAGAAGATTAACTTAACTAACCCATAAATAATGGGAAGAAAAATATGAATTTTATTAGACGATTCAAACTTAATTAATAGACCAGATGGTAAATATTTAGAACTGTTTAGCTAACATATTCACACATATGTTCAGCTACCACCTTCCCTATTTTTAATCATTGCCGAAAAACTTGTTTTCGTAAGATTTTTTCTTGATGGTTTATGTACAAGGATTATGTTTTCTTAGGATTTTTAGATGTTTTGGACTCAATGGAAATGATGAATCGAAAAGATTTCATTCCATTGGCATTGATATTTTGAGTTTGTATAGAGATCAACGGTGGGTGAATTGTACAGGCTTGCAAGGAGTGTTGAAACAAATAAAGTTCCAATTGGCACTTGGGTAAAGGGTATCGGCAGATCAAATTTGTAGGTTGTTCAAACGTCGAACAAAGGTCAATTTGGGAAGGAAGCGGGTGACTTTCGCTTCAAACTTGGTGAGTGACGGAGATCTCTCAAAGTAGGGTGCAACAATAGGAGAGGTGGAGCCATGCCATGTCATACAAAGGTCATGAGCTACAAGAAACACCCCAAGTGGAGGGTGTGCATCATGCTGGTTTAGGTGATGGCAGTCAGAAAGGCATCCTTGGAGAGGATGTGGGTCATGCTGTGATATGTAGCGGATAAACAAAAATAAGAGATTGCAGAGAGACATCAGCAATAATTTATTCAAGGTAATCTGCATAATTCAAGCCAAGATAGAGATTGTTCAGTTTGGGTGCCTTGTATTTTGTTTGGTTCATATAATTATAGTTTGATTGTATTTATAATTGGATTAGGGTTTTGTATCAATTACTTATACATGGTAAGATTCTAATTATACGGGGTTAAGGTTTTAAGTTTCCTTATAAATAATCTTTATGTGATAACCTAGATCAATCCATCTATCACTGGAGGGGTTGGGAGCAAGCAAATGAATAACACTTTGTTATGTGAATAGTGTGAAATTTCTTGGAAATAGTAGACTTCTTTTCACTTTGATGGATTAAGCGATTTTCTTGAACCACGTTAAATTCCTCATGTTATGAGTATGTTTTGTTTATGTTTCTTCTTCTTCGTTAAGCATTCGAATTTTCATGAAAAACTTTCAATGAAATTTATTCCGCACAATATTTTAGCAACAACAATTAAAATTAATTCTTGAAAATAAATTATCAATTTATAATTGAAAAATTACATAAAACAACACAGTTTTATCAAGTCGATTTTTTTCGTTTAGACCAAAAAAAATAATAATAATAAAACAAAAAGATTTTTTTCGAGTTTTTATAATAAATAAACTGCTATTTATTTAGTCTCCCTAGGCAGAAAAGCAACTTTCAGATCTAAAGAAGAAAATCAGTTGTTGGGGGTGGGGGGGGGGGAAGCTAAGCTTACAGGTAAAGCACCAGCATCATCGAACAGGTGACAGAAAATTGCTATCACGCAAAATTTCAGATCATCAGATCCACAATTTTGATCCATATCAAGCGATCGAAATCTCGGTCCAACGGTTCTAATTGTTTTGCATGACAGCCCTGGGCATTCAATGCACCGGACTGAAGCAAAGTCTAGATACGGATTACAACCACCGGATATTCCCAAACAAATCATACCGACCATAGAATTGATGCAGCGGAAGGTTATAAACCCCACTGACATGGCAAGTTGATGAGTTCCAGGGGATTTTGAAGCATTGATACCATAAGACATATCAGAAATTCATGCCACCAAAATAAACCAATACCAAACACCGAATATAAATAGCACCAAATTCTTAATCAAAAAAATTAAAGCATAATATAAGATCCTCAAAAAGTTCTTCCAATCATCTCCCAATCAACATTAATCAACAGTGCAACAAGAACACACCTAAAACTGTTTAAGATTTAGTAGTGAAAAATAATCTGAACGTGGAACCCCAAATGAATTCGTCTGCATTACCGCAGCATTCATGCCTGCATGCACTTATGGGACAAGGTTGTCACTCAGTGACAGGGAAGCCAGTTGATCAGTTGGACTGCTTGCCTGCTGCTGCTGTTGAACGTTCCTCAGAACATCCATGGCCTCCGCAACCTTCGCTTTCAGAGCTTCAGGGGACTCCAGCAAGTGCAAGACCTCGGTCTGGTCCATTTCCAGAAGCATTCCTGTAACCTTAGCTGCCATTTCATGCTCCAGCTGATCAACTAGCGGGTACAGACTCTCACCCAGCATCTATACATACATCAACAACAGATGTGATCATATGAATACATCGGCAAGTTAATTAGCACAAACAGGAATCAAAAGATTCAAAACCATACCGTTCTCTGCTGTTCAGGTGATGCATTAGCAAGGGCAGTAGCCAAAGCACTAATGGGAATAGGCTGTGCCATTGCAGCATCTCGCACTGGCATGCCGCCCATGTCATATGGCATAGAAAGCATGCCACCAGCAACGCCTGGCATGGGCACATCAGGCATGTTTCGACCCGGAGGGTACCGATACATGCGTCCTCCCCTTGGAAGCATCTGCCATTGAAAAGTAAAAAAACAATAATAAATCATTTGCTAAATCTTAACAAAAACAAAGATGAGATGCAGATGCAGTACCTGCTGTTGCATCAGAGGTACTGGCTGTTGGTTTTGTTGCACTGGTCCAGCCCCTGCACGCCTCCCACCTGGTCGTTGACCCTGCTGACCTTGCTGAACCATTGGTACAAAGAAATTTGCCATGGGAGCACCACCCGGCCTCATTCCAGGCACAAGTTGCTGTTGGTATCCAAATCCAGGCTGAACAAATGCAAATTAACAGCAAAATCCTTGAGCAAGGAACATTTCAAAACTCAATACAACAATCTATGCCATAAATTAAAGGAAAGTTCCAGCTCCAAGAAGCAAAGAAGACACTTGCATGGCAAATCAAACTCATGCAAGCAGATGATAAAAAACCAATGAATTGAGAAGGGAGTAAACATCCATGTCATTCTCTTCAAAAACAGCAAAGAAAAATAATATTAGGAGGAATAATAATATTTTTTTTAAAAACAATCCAAATAGACTGGCGGCAGTTAACAGGTGGCTCTGTTAGTGATAAATTGAAGCGACTATGATCTGGTACTCACAGTACAAAAAAAGCCCTTGAATCAAAGATGAGACGAGACAGTTCGGAGATCAGTGGAAACCAAGGCCAAAAAATACCTTGGAGATAACGAAAAAGAAATGAATACCTTGTGCTAGACATGAAGATCGTTTAAAGAGGATCAAACCAATGATCATATACAAAACCTGTTTTAGTATTATCTAACTACTGGTTTGCCACAAAATCTCTATTATCTACTGATGCAAAAAATTGCTAAAATTTGAAATTCTAAGATAAGGTTAGGTTATTTAAACACCCCCCCCCCCCCCCCAAAAAAAAAAAAAAAAAAGAGTTTAGTGGTCAATTGAGTATGGAAAAAAACAAAACCCAATCACCTGGATCATTTTTGAAAAGCATAAGGTGATGTGTAAGACCAGCAAGCAGGGCCAGCAAAGGACGGCCAGGGCTGAGATCTCTTAGCACAACCTAGGGCATGGGAGGACTTGATCAAACTAAGAGGACCCAGGGTTGGCCCAGAGCTGTTCCAAAACTATCAATAAGTGACAGGATATTAACTAAATATGCTACTACTAAATCAGATGCACACCCACAAGGTGATAAGGAATCACTCTATTGGTATTTGGTTGGACCGGCATGCTAGGCTTTGGAGGCTCAAACCCAGAAGCAGCCGGCCAACAGGTTCGGGTCCAAATAGTTAATTTATCTCATTTGATTTGGACTTCCTATGTAGGAAAAAGAGTTAGAATTGAGTTGCAAGTTGTTTTATCACTTAAAAGAGTATTAGGAGTCCTGCTATTTCCTTTATATATTTGCTTGTAACCCAGCCATTTTTAGGCTGAAAGAATCAAAGCTTCTATTTAGTCTGTGAGAGAGAGAGAGTGTGTGTGAGTGTGATCCCTCTTCCCTCTTCCCCCTTCCCCTGCAATTTTCCCCTTCTCCCATGGGTTTCACCATATTATAAGGGCTCCCTAATCCTCCTCATAAAACAACTAAATTAAATATGCATTAAATGCTTAAGCATGGTGCAGCACTATAACTGAATGTGTCAGGAAAAACAACTAAACAGAGAGCATCACAAACAGGAATTCATTCCCATTATTTTTCAGAAAATCGATTGTTCTATGAACATATTCATCAACTCCAAGAAAGGTGCACAAAAAGTAAAAAATATTATAAAAATTTCCAATATACATAAAAATTAGAGATCAAAGTGTGGCAGTGTTAACAAACCAACAAAAAGTCGCATGGAATTTACCTGGGGAGGAATTAGAGCTGGGGGACCCTGGCCATAAAATATTTGTTGCCCCATACCAGGACCACCAGGAGGGTATATTGGCACATGAGGAGCAACAGAAGGTGGCATCGCAACAGGTCTCATTTGAGAAAACTGAGCCTGCATTAACACATGTATCAATCATCCCAGCCAACACTCAACAGATTACAACAAAGATAAATGATGATCTGCAAGAAGGATCAACGAGAAAGTAAAGAGAAACAAAAGCACGCTAAGGCTAAGCTAGACGAGCAGATGTTTCCTGAGATGCCGCGAAAACTAGGCCCACTCATATAGACAAGTATCTGCCACATGGCAGGAGATGCATTCTATGAACATCTAGAACCTGAAGTCCCACTAAAAACTCAACCATCAAATCTCAGTCCAAACAAAATAAATCAAATGGCAGAACCATGTTTAAACCCAGAACCACCAAGAGGGTGTATAGACTATCAAATGGGTGCACATAAATGACTCAGCTAGCCTCTGAATATGAACACGTGCAAATCCAGACAAGTAGAAAGAAAATTGGAAGTCAGGCGCCATAACAACAGTCTAAAGATATGAATACAAGAGTACTCCAGGAGATAATGGAGCAACTAGAATCAAGAAAATACTGGCATGTCCTAATGGTACCATGATTAGGAGTGCACATAAATACTATAAAGCTTCTAAAGACACTAGAGGTTTCAGTTTCCAGAAAAATAAAAATAAATAGGATTGTTCAAAATCATCTACCTGCAGTCTTGCTCGCCTATCTTCCTTCCTCTGTGCAAGTGCGACATAGAGAGGCTTGCTTACAAGCATTTTGCCATTCATTTCAGCAAGCTAAAGTTGGGGAAAAACATCTAAATTATTATTTCCGGCATTATCCTCAGAATATGGAATCAACGAAAAACAAGACCACTTACAGCTCGTGTTGCTTCTTCAGGAGTAGAGAAAGCAACAAATCCTGAACCTCTACTTATCCCATTAGGATCTCGCATGAACCTGTCACGAATCCAACCAAAACGGCAACTCAATAACCAACCCACAGGAACTGATATAAACAGATAGGATGGTAATTTCTTTCAAACAACTCACTACAACAGACCTTGCATGACGTTATTGTACCAAACTCTGAGAACAGCTCCTTCAGTTTTTCATCACCAACACTATCATCCAAGTTCTTCACATATAAATTCACCCCTTGATATTTATCAACTGCTTCCTTTGCAGTCTGTTCAAATCGCCCTTTCAGTTCTTGTTCTCTTTCAGATTTCTTCTGTGCCTTCCCAACATACCATTCTTTTTCATCAAACTTTTTTCCATTAAGATTCTCAACAGCTTCAGCAGCATCGTCAGCATTCTCAAAGTTGACAAAACCAAAACACTTGGATTTTCCATCTCCATCTCTCATTACCACCACACTAGTTAGTGGTCCATATTCGCCAAAAATTTTCCTCAGATCCTCTTCGGTTGCTGTTTCTGCGAGATTCTTTACATAAACATTGTTAAATTTTGTCTTAGTGATAGCAGAATCTCTCTCCTGCTTACGAAGAAAGGGTCCAACAAAAACTTGTTTATCATTTATGAGCATGCCATTGAGTTTGTCAATGGCATTTTGGGCCGCTTCCTCAGTATCAAACTGAACAAACCCATAGCCTTTTGACTGGCCAGAAGGATCTGTAGCAATCTTACAAGACAGAATGTTCCCAAACACAGAAAATGTTTCCTGCAGTGCCTTGTTATCAAGTGTCCTGTCCAGGTTCTGCCAAAATGCAGAAAATAAGAAGTTACAACATAAATGCAGGCAATTCAAAAAGCATCCAGAACAGGTTCTCTAAAAGACGAGATAAATTACAAGGCCAGGTACCTTAATGAATATATTAGCTGTTCCACTTTTACGGATACTAGGGTCACGGTGAGAATACATTATGCGAATAGATTTCCCATTAAGAGGAGTGAAGTTAAGTACATCCAATGCCCTTGCCGCTGTAACAATATTACCAATGAAGTCAGAAATCAAAATGTAAAATATGACAGGGTAAAGTATACATACATTATCATGTCAAGATTGTGGGGCAGAAGACAAACACATCCTTCTTATTTAAAGCACGGTTGTCAAAGCATGACTTGGTGGTTACCATACATGAGTTTAAAAATGGCAACACATTGATACGAAAAAGAGGGGGTTTCACCCTTGATTGCAAAGGAAACAGGTCATAAAATACTGCATGGTTCAAGGCCTTGGTAAGATCTCAGTTTTCATTTCATTTTTTGTGTCATAGGTGGAAACCACAACTGAGTTCTAGGGAACCAACAATCTGCCCAGATGCAGGTCCTAAATCTTTATATCAATCAAAACTATTACCCATTCACTGAATATAAAAGGCGGTGAAAGGAAACTTGGTTAAAATTTTCAACAATGGCATTCAACTAGGAATGCAAAACAGAAAAAGACCAAAAGCTGATTTTTTTAACCAAACCATACACAAAGAAGTTTGAAGGAATGAATTTATTTAGAAAAATAAATATATGAACTAAGGGTTTTACTTGTTGAGCTATTAAACTTGAACTTTGTATACTTATACTAATGATTGCAGGGAACCGGTCAAAGAGAAATGAATAATAGAACTTCAACAGATGTAAATAGTGGAGGAAAAAAGACAACAGAAAAAACTAAGGAGCATATCTCAGCATAGTTAACAATAAAACAACAAAATAGACTTGAAAGAAGAATAAGAACATCTAGTCAACCATGCTGCTACGAGGCAAATACTATTAAAAAGATAGGAGAAGTTGCAAACGACTCTTACTGCAAATCAATACCAAGACCCCAAAGCTCAATTCATTGATCCAACACGTATACCAAGTAAAGTAGTTTATATCCCTATAAACAGAGAATCCATCAAGAATAAGTGACTCTGGATCTTAGACTAAGCATGAAACTGGAACTGATTTAGCAATATAGCATACCCAAAATCCAGCAATCCAGGTGAAAGTAGAACAAGGAATAGCAGGGTAAGTGTAAATTTAATTACAGGAATTTTAAAACCATAATTTGAAGGAATGAACTTTAATAGTGAAAGAAAAAAATAATAGGACATACATTGATAACGCATCCGCTTCCTACAACAATGTGATGATTGAATGGATTTATACCAATCCACCTATTAAATCACCACAGGGACATTCTGAATCACCACAGAATCAAAGGTAAAAGCCAAAATTTATTCATCAAATTCTTTTACAACATCAGTTTCCCTTAAAACTTCATAGAACACTTGAAGCCTTGAAAACTTGGAGGAAAAGCCTATCCCTGTACTTGACTAATGAAGTAATCCAAACAAAGACTAAATGGGTCCAGTTTGAGTGTTCAACTATAGTAGGACTTTGCAGAGTACTTAATTAAATGTACTAAGTAATCTTTCATTTTACCTAGGATGCAGAAGACAATAATTCAATATTTTTCTCATTTGAACAATTAGTCTTCAATTCTAATGGTTTTCTTTTTCCCTTATATATATATATATATATATATATATATATATAACTCTCATCCTTGAATAGATTGAATAGATTGAACAAGATGACCTGAAGTTGAATAGATTGAATGGATTGAACAAGATGACCTGAAGCGTAAGCTTGGTTAAAGCATGTGGGCTTGTACTTCATGAGTGTACACTCATCCTCACCACCCCTTATGCAATCTCTCTCCCCACTGCAACACTGATTCTTGCCAGCTTCCTCTATCCTCCTAGGTAGCCCACCACCAAATTGGTGGCAGAGGCAAAGGATTCATCTGCTTCCCCAATACTTTTCCATCTTTCTTCCTCCAGTTTTTTTCCAATTCTTCTTCTTCCTCTTTAATCCCTACTCATCCTTCAATGGTCCTGTCTGCGATACCAGCAGTGGCATTAAAAGAAGAAGCAAACCTCCCACCAACTGAAACCCCATTGAAACCCAACCCTTCCCTTTTTATCAACTCCCACAGCAACCTAACCTTCCTTTTCCTTCTATCGCAGCCCTTCCTTGCTCATTAAAATAATAATAATAACAATTATGTTTCTTCATTTAAAGACTCTCCTATTCCCAACGTGTGCAACACTCTGAAACCTTCACCAACCTCTCCCAACTCTCACGCCCTCTTCTTCCAAACCCCCCACTCCACCCCAAAAAAAAAATTTAAATAAATAAATAAATAAAATTTCGACTGTAGTTCATCACACAGAATGAGTTCAGATAGACGAAACCTTTAGTTGAGAGAGAGAAATTATTATTGAGAAACATACAACCCAAGAAGGCTTCGGAGGAAGTTTGCTGCAGATCTAAGAATTTCACCAATCACTCCAAGCAAATGTAAAAGTCATTTTTTCAAATTCAATATCACAGATTGCAACCAAAATACACGAAGCTCCACAGTATATATAACAAGAAAACAAGAACCACAGACAAGCTAGAGCGTAAGAACGGAATACATGGGCGAAAAGCTAAAATCATTCAACTGAAACTAAAACGTAACAGAAACCAACCGGAGACATAACATTAGATCCATAACAAAGACGATACTGAAACACAAATAAAACAAATTTAGCGGACAACTAACCTTCTTGGGTACTGCTGTAGTTAACATACGCGTAACCAAGGGACCTCCGGGTACTCAAATCCCTGCAAACGCGAACAGACACCACCTGACCAAGCTGGCTAAACAGATCGTAAAGCTGCGAATCTGTCACGGTCAGTTCAAGATCTCCGACATACAAAGACGTCGACACATATGGGTTAGTCCCAGCATTGCCCGCTGCATTAGGCCCAGAAGGAGGTGCTTGAGGCTGAACTTGAACCTGCGCCATCTTCCCAAACAAAAACCCTCGTAGATCAACAAAAACCCTTGTAGATCCTAAGCCTTGCCTTCCTCAGAAATTTTTGGTTTTTATTTTTTTATTTTTTTTTCTTCCCTCTCCTCTCCTCTCCTCTTCTTATTGAAACAAACCCTAGGAAAGAAAAAATGATAACAGAAATATCCCAATAACTACTCTCTGTCTCGCTTCTAAACTGATACCCAAAAAAAAGCCACACTGCTTGTTTCTCGACGAAATTCCGGATGATGAATTGGAACTAAAATCTCTCTCTCCCTCTCTCTATGTAGAACCAAAATTGTGGAAGAACTTAGCTGGAAATTCTTCACTGGATTTTCTGTTTTTTTGGAAACTTTTTTTTTCAGAAACAAGAAATGCTAATGGTAGAGGAGAGGGAAGGACATAAAAGGGTATATGATCGGAGATCCGAACTGTAAAACAGATACAGAGACGCAGACGATGGAAGCGATGGATTCAGGAGGGCAGCCCAAACTGCACCGCAACGTCTGTGTTAGAACCGCAAGGTTTAAATACTGAGTGTGCACAAATGTTCGCTAATTTCAAACCCTAGCTTGATTTGGGTAAGCGAATATTCACCGTTGGATCACTTGGTGTCCCCACTCAGACATAGAATCAAGGAATGGTCTTTTCTTTCTTCTTTTTTCTATTTTAGTAACCAGTTAATTGATGGATCATCGTGGTGGGCTATGGTAACCGGGAAACACTGGAGCAGGTTGAAATGTTACGTGTCAAATAAAATAAATAATTAATTAATTAGTTGGTAGGGTTTTAGTAAATGACAAGTGTTGAAATATTTACAATGACAGCAAGGAAGATGACTTGGATGACTTGGATGACTTTATCCAATGCATTAGCTGGCAGTTTCCTCCCTTATCAACAACTTTTTTTTTTTCTTATTTTATTTCTTCAAAATGACCAAAAGAATTCTCTTGGGTAATTTCTTGCTTCAACAAATGAAGTAAATTGGTCGAAAATCATTTCATAAAAACATAACTCGTGAAAATTTCTGCTTGCAGAAACAATTTTTACGTAATAACCATACATTGTCGCAGCTGTTTCTCATAGCAAAACTTGAACAGATGTTAGATTTAAGTGAAAGAGTTTTGCGAGGAATCTTTAGATTTTTATTTGCAACTACTATACAACCAATGGTGTAAATTATGTCACGTAATCAAATAGAATGATGCAGAATCAGTGGGTGGCATTGAGTTGTTTTTTATTTTTACGTTCTAAGGGTTTAATAGTTTACTAACTTACAAAATCAAATCCCTCCATTTACTTGATTCTCAAATCTCTGTATCTTATTTAATCCATCTGTTGTGGATGCCAAATCTGGAGGAGACCCTTTCTTTCTTCAATGGCAAGCTACCCGTCGCTTCTCCGCCCACCTCCTCCCTCATCTGTTCAATTCATCTTCCTATTATGTTCTCATCATTGATGTTAACTTAACCTCAACTGTCGTCGATTGTAACCCTTGATCTTCACTTCTCTAATTACATCTTCTTCACTTCCTTTGCCAAAATGCACTATTTCTTTGCATATTTTTCTCCTCTTGTTGGTGTCAATCTCACTCTGAGGGATGAAATCAACATTCCTAGGATACTGACCCTACACAAAACATCTTTACCTTCGCTTCTTCTGAATCTGCTTAATCCCTTCGCTACTCAATTCATTCAACATGCTGAATTAATCATGATATAAACGGGATTCTCATCAACACATTCATGCCATTAGAGTTTGAGACAATGGCGGGGTTGAATGAGGGAAAGGTAAGAAATGGGCTACCGTCGGTGATTCCAATTGGGCCATTGCCTATGAGAATGTGAGCCGGAGGTACGAGTCGAATGGTGATGTCGAGGGAGGAGATCCAAGAGGTCGGTCAAGGGTGGTTGTGCATTCATTTGGGTGGTGAAAGATAGGAAGGTGGATAGAGAAGAAGAATACAGAGTGGAATAAGTGGTGGGAGAAGCGGGTGGATTAGGAGACAATGCTAAGTCATATGGAGGGACTTTGTGAGTCGGGTAAATGGAGGGGTTTGATATTGTCAATTAGTAAACTATTAAACCCTTAGAATGTAAAAATAAAAAATTGCATTTCAATTGAACCTACACCCCTTCATTCTATACCTTTCGATTTTATTTTAATTACGTAACGCAATCTACACCATTGGCTGCATGCAGCAGCGACTGCTACAAATAAAAGTTCGGATCTTCATGAAATTTGACATTCCAAACAAAAAAGCTCAGTTATGACCTTGGTGGATACGTTTCCGCATTCATAAACAAGTTTTATTAAACATCTAAAAAAGTGTTTATACTTCCGATGTCTTTTGAGGTAGAAACACTTGGTAGGTTATCTCATGGTCTAGTGCCTTTTAGGTTGATGATTTATTTTATTTTATTTTTTGGTAGAATAAAAATATAAAATGTCGGTTAAGCTTAGAGGTTCCAATGGGCTCTATAAGATACTGGGAATGTATGATGTTTTAGAAATTCAAACGGTTGTGATTATATAAGTGGAGGACATTAATCATTGGATTTCAAAAATACTTTTTTTTTTTGGTAAACAGATTTCAAAAATACCATTCGCCGAAATCTGAAACTGCTCTGATATCAAAACAAAAATTCTTCAATTTTGCATATTGGATATGATGGTTGTCTCCTCGAAGATTCTTGACTTCTCTCTTCTACTTTGAAATTTCAACATCCTTTTAGAGATCATGGATCCACTTTTATTTTGGATTTCATCATCAATCACCAAAATAAGATAAACTTCTCTGTATCTTTTCTTTTTTAAGAGGAAAGCTACACAATATATAAAGAGAAAAAAAAAAAGACAAGACAAAGGTCATCACCAATTGATGACCCTACAAAACCAACCAACCAAACAACTTATATAAATTTAGAAGAATCATATCTATACCCTAAAAATAGCTCTAAGGATAGCTGCTTGAACATTTACGACAAGAATCAAAGGAATACTCTTTGCTGCTAATAAAAGATTTGAATTTTGACAATACATCAACTATATGGTTAGACTTTCTAAAAACTAGCTTTACATGTGTGCCATTAAATGATGAAGAACTTAAGACAGTCTTAGAAGGAATTCAAGCCAAGATCTCTCAGGGACAAAGTGAAGAACTTACGCAAATCCCCTTGGAAGATGAAGTCAAAGCTTCTCTCTTTGAAATGAGTCCAAAGAAAAGTCTAGGCGTGGATGGCTTTCCTCCTCTTTTTCTTTCATAGATTTTGGGAACTAACACATGTAAACCTTATGAGTTTTGTGGTTAGTGTCTTTTCTACAAGCTCCAATCCCAAAGGAAGCAATGAGACTCTTGTATGTCTTTATCCCCAAGAAGGAGAACCCTTAAACTGTAGAAGAATTCAAACCTATCAACTTGTGTACAATTGCTATCAAAGTAGTTACCAAGAACATTGCAAAGAGACTCCATTATATTTTACCCTCGATGGTATCACCATCCCAAACAACCTTTGTCGAAGGGAGGAGCAGTTTCAGATAATGTTTTTAAAGTTCATGACGTTTTCCACTACCTCATAGGAAGAAAGAAAAGGAAGAAAGCACTAACGTGTCTTGAGTTGGATATGAAGGGGGTAAATGACAAATCAGAGTTGTTACACCCCACCCAGTCGGTTTCGGACATACCCAAATGCCTGTGGGGGTGATTACACTACAAAATTTAGGTTCATGGCCAATCCATAACCACACAATACAATATAGCATAATCCAAAGAGCAAAGGAATAAAAATGTATCAATTATCAAAATTATTACAGTCATCCAAAATGACTCCAAAGATAAAATCAGAGTTAAGGTGAAAGTTAATGTCAAACAATAGAATTCTCAAAATTGTCAAGAAAGGTTTAAAAGAATTTACTTTAATCCTTCGATTTCCCAAATCAAAGTTACGCAACCCAGTCAAACTCTGTCACATCTCTATAAAACGACAATCAAAAAGGCTGAACATCATATGAGCAATCCAAGCATGGACATGTGTCTCCATGGATCTCCACACCTTCACCTGTTAGGAAGTCATACGGGTTGATTGGCAATGTATACACGTGTCTCCATGGGTCTCCACACCTTCGCTTGTCAAGAAGTCATACGGCTCGATTGGCGACGTATACTTCAGAATGATGAAGTCCTCATAACCTGTAAAAGATTCTAGATAAAATATATCTTCAAGGAATGAGTTCCACAAATACAATGAGGTCAACAAAATCACATATCGTGCATCCAATATATATACCATGTATAAAATATGAATGTAAATGAAATGGAGTAATGTATCTATGCAAGTATGCTCTTATAGTGCTAGTCTCTATAGCAGGCACACATTAAGTCATAACCCCAACCTCCTCTGGGAAGTATTGTCTCTCTGATCCCTCACGGACTGGCTACCTTTGTTAGGATCCCACAGTATAATGGTATGTTACATCATGCCATGGCTAAGGGGATTAGGTCACCACTCTTTCACCACACGATTGGTATAAGTACTCATACGTGTTAGCGATAAATCTAGCCTAACGCAAGGTCAACTACATTTCATACTACATGTGGTCCGGATACCTTTCCTCATGCCTAGTGCCTTGTTGGTCTGCATATCCTTCTCCACCTAGGAATGTTATTCTTCATGGACTAGCTATAGACCTTTGTTAGATTAACATTTTGTAACCCTATAGTTGTACACATATGCTTTGGTGGACGCTCTTGTGCCTCCTCACGGACTGGTTACCTCTGTTGGATGACCACAAGCCCAAATTCTCCACATATGCAACCTTACCATTGCATGGTAACAATGGCATGTGTGTCCTCATGGACTGGTGATAACTCTATGAAATAGAGTTAAGATTGGTAACTTTTATACTTGAGATGGCTTGATTTAGGAGTATTTTATCTTTGTTTTAATGTTAGTATTCATTAGATGTTGTCTTATTGAGTTTTAACATGTTGCATCCTGTATAGGTCATTATTGTCACTCTTACATGAATTTCCCTTCAGATTAATGGATGAATTTGATTAATACTCTTTCTCTTGAAGGGTATGTAGGTGAAGATCCATAATAGAAGAAGAATCTGCATGTCCTCTAACTTTGCTGTAGAGTTATGCTGCAGCAATACGGAGTAGAATATTCTTAGATCCAATTCAAGTGGAAATGACCAAAAATGGCTAACTTAATGGACTTTCTTCTTGTCATTCCATGAAAGATCTCACCCGTTGATATCAAAAGAAAATGTTCTAATCCTACAAGACACTTTTGGGGGAAAAGAAGGGTACAAATGAGGCAAAAACATGAAAGGCAAAGGAGAGGAGGAAAAGAGGAGAAGAGAGGGCTGGAGCTAAATTCTTGGGAGAGCTGCTGAAGAAGACTATATGTTGGAGAAGAAGGCTGGAGTTCTTGTGGAAGCATTGAAGCTCTTAGTGTCTTTTCCATTTTATAACTCTATCTTCTTATCTTCTAGCTTAATGATAACTATATCTATCTCTTTGTATTTGATTTCTGTTATGGGCTAAACTTGTGTTGTGTTGGGATGATAGTAGTACCTAAACTTGAATTTTAAGATGTAACTATCATGTGTTCTTTAGTTTTATTGCAATACAATTTATTGTCAATGAATTCAGCATGTTATATTGATTAATTTCGGTTATTGAATGATCTTTCATGAACGATTGTTATGATTTTGTTAACTGAAAAGTTAATGCAGTCTAGATGTTTGTTGAATTGTGTGAGTTAGCATAATCTTTAATTAGTTTGTGTTAATTAGTAGGTTGGGTAGGAATGGGACCCAATTACCTCACATTGCCATGATTGATATTGGATTTAAATTGCATTCATATTTCAATTCTTCATAGGAATATGCAGATGTTGAATTAGGATGCTAAGCATATGTGTATTGGAAAATACCATTATGCCTCTTCATTCCAGGTTCTTGATATATTTTGGGTTGTAACTTTAGTATTAACTTTAGTATTGACTAACTTTAGTATTTGCATTAGAAAATTCAGGGGAAGGGAAACTTGATTCCCAACACTCTTTTCACGCACTAAATTCCTTCTATTGCTCAATATCCATTTTAGTTCTTTAGTTTAATTACTTGTCATTTGGTTATTTAGTTAGTCAATCACAAATCAATCTTGTTAATCTTGCTTAATTCAGTTTTACTTTTACATTGAAAGTTAATGATAGAATTCTCCGTGGGATCGATACTCTACTTATCATTTATTATTTGATTGCGACACGTGAACTTGCGTAACATCTTGGTACACAAGCAACAACTAGATACCTCTATTGGATGCCCACATGACCCATGCATTGCTATCACAGGTCACTTAGTTTCAATACCCATGCCGAATGGGTAGTAGCATGCAAAAGGTAATCTAGCCATGCATCTAGACACCTACATATAATGCACATAAATAACTAAATGAATGCAAAGGCAATAGGGGTAATGGGTGAACCCACAACCCCCGTTTGATATACATGTAATGCATTACCACCCACTTTTTTGGCACATCATATTTACAATCATCATTGAATAAATTGAATAATAATATAAACATAAAATATCATTTTTACCTTATATCTGTGCAAAGTCTCACATACAATTCATAAGAGTAAATATACGACATTTATATAACAAGAATTAGGATAAAATAAAAAACACAAATACATGATAATGTATTCCTCACTTGTCAATGACAAATGATCTCCAAGAGTCCAAGGAAAATCCACAATTCAAAGTGCTAACAAGCTACAAGAACCCTAGAAAACATGTAGACTAAATTAGGTTCAAGTTGGGGACCAAACTATGCATCAAACGAACCAAGATCACCTCACCAGAATAGAGGCTTGTTGGTCAAAGCCGGTCAGTCACGGGTAGCCTGCCCCGATTGATCGACCCCTGAGCTATGAACCAAAAAGGCTTCTTCTTGCCCTATTTCAAAATACTAACTTTTGGGCTTCAATAGGACGGTATCTATGTCCTAAAAACACCTTCCAAACACCTTAATTAGTCTCCAACACAAAAGCCCTAATTTTGTTCTCAGATAATCACTTGCAAGCATCTCAGAGAGGATTGATAGGTCTCAAATAGGTGAAATGAAATTAACCAACACTCAAAGAGGTTGGAAAACAGAATGGGGAACATGAACAAGCATTCAAATCCAACAAACTACCACAATCACCACCATCATTGCATACAATTATCATAAATTCCTCAATAGAATGGTTGCAAAGATGGTTTTAGAGATCTTCTTACCCCAATACCCGATTATTCTTGTGATTCGCGCTTCGGCACTGCAAAACATGCAAAGATTCTACTAAATGCCAAGTTCTTCTCCTCTCCCAACCTCTCAGCCTCCAAAGAACATAAACAATTCGTATATGAGGCTAAAGAGCAATAAAATAGGGTTTCAAGACTTAAAAACATGAATTTGCCCTTTTCTAGCTGGGAGCGGTTAGTCAAACTAACCATCCGCCCCTATCTACCGCCCTATAATAACTTTCACATGAGAAAACCATTTTCGATGGGCTACGCAAGGTAGGTTGTTCTAAACATTCTTGAATCAATGACATACTTTACCTTGACATTGGAGTCCTCTAGCATTAGTTTTTGTGCATGCTAAAATCTCCTTTTTATACCTTCCAAACTGACTTTCTCTCTCTTCTTGAAATCAATTAGGGTGATTGGGTCATCTCCTATAGTTTTATTTCATCCAAGTCCATAGGTTTGCTTCTCAAACTTCCGCTCTCAACTCGGATGGTCCAAAGTTGCCTTCTACTTGCACTTCAGGTTCGTGTACCCAAGATGAAAGTCTATCGATTTATGATTTTTTTTTTAAGGGGGGGGGATTTCATAAGAGTGCAGGTATATGGAAACCATTCTCAAAAAATTTGAGATTTGGGGTTAAGATTTTTTATTTGATCATGAACCTACTCTCTTCCATTACTACTCCTTTCTCATAAATTGTGCGGAGAGATTCTCTATAGCTTAAGAGAGGAAATTGGACAAGGATCCACTATCACCAACCCTATTTGTCATTTGCTCACAAGGTCTTTCAATTCTTTTTGCACAAAATGAGGATCTAGGTGAGATCAAAGGCATCAAGATAAGAGGTAGATTATCTCCACTTACTCATTTAATGTTTGCGGATGTTTGCATTTTATTTTTGGAAGCAATTTTGACAAGTATCTATACTCTCAAGGAATGTCAAGATCTATATTGTAGAGCCACATGCCGAGTTGTTAATAAAAGGAAGTCAACATGTGTTTTAGCCCTAATACATTGCCAAGGGTGAAAAGATTGTTCTCAAAAATATTCGAGGTCTCATATGGGGAGGGTCCTACAAAATATCATGGGCTACCAACAGAATTTGGTGTATCAAAGGTGGATCTATTTCATCCTTAAGTGACAATATGGAGAAGATGTTCAAAGGATGGTTATAAACTTACTCAATCATGAAGTTGGGGAGATTATGCTTAAGGCAGTAGCACTTCCCTCTTCAATCTGTACTTGCTACTTCCCATTTCAAGGTTCCAAAAAACTATTTACAAGAAGATCAAAGCTAAAATAGCAATCTTCTAGGGAGGAAATGGGAAGCATCCTACCATTCATTAGATGTCATGGAAGAAACTTGGAAAACCTGAGCATGAGGGTAGGTTGGGTTTTAGAGATCCATATATGCACAACCAAGCCCTTCTAAGTTATGTGGCATGTAAATTATTGAATGAGCAAAATTTAGATTGGGCCTTATTCATTAAGAGTATCTACTTTCCTTTGATATCTTTCATGGAAGCAGAAGTGGGTAAGTCTCCATCTTGGGCTTGAAGGAGCATAATATAAGGGACGGAAGTTATCAAGAGAGGTCTACTATGGCATATTGGCAAAGGGAGCCACATCAACATATGGAAGGATCCTTGGTTTCCTATTTGGAAGGGAATTGAATATTATCTTCAGAAAAAAGGATAGCTTGTGATCTAAATGTGATGGAAGATCTTGTCGGTACGATAGGAAATGGAAAGAACTTATAAGGGGCTGGTTCACTAAGGAAGAAGTAGAGACCATCCTTAAAAGTCAAATTTCTTTATTGCTTAGGGATGATAAAATGATTTTCTTTTTGGGAGGGGGGGAGTAAAAATGGCGAGTTTTTAGTGAAATCAACTTACAAGTTATTAGAAAGAAAAGCAAAGAAGAGAAAGAAGTTCCCACAACATCAAAAGGACATTCATGGACAAAACTACAAGGAGCTTATTGGAGAACAATATGGAAATGTCCTACGCTACCCAAAATTAATTTTGTTCTGTGAAGAGCTTGCAATGACAGCTTAGCTTTAGCAAAGGCTTAGTGTCAAGAGGTGTGAAGCTAGACCCTATTTGTGGGGAGTATGGGGAAAATGAGGAAGATATTACCCATATCCTGCTGCACTGTCATGTGGCTAGACAGGTTTTGTTCGGGTCAACATTATCATGGAGAAGCTCTTCACTAGAAAACACAACTCTGGCTGAACGGATGAAGAGTTAGAAGCTCATCAACAAGGAAGGTAATAGGGAGGTTGAAAATAATGAGTTTAATCTCTTTTGTAGCTTGGTCATTGTGGAAAGAAAGAAATGATCAGGTAAAGGTGTAAAATGATGAACAGTTGAGGAAGTGATACAAGCAGCTCGAGTACACTTGAAATACTGGTCCTATGGAAGGAAAACCACAAGATCAGGGATTGGAACTTCATGTAGCTAGGATGGGAACAACTATTGGACACTAGAATCCTCCTTCACACCCCCTTGCTAAGGTGAATGTGGAGAACAAAGGTGGCATTGGGATTATCATCAGAGATAGTGAAGGAAATCCTAAGTTTGCCAAGCGAGTTCCTTTGCTTTTTCATTAGGCTATGGAGGGGGAAGCCCTAGCTATAAAAGAAGGCCTCCTGTATGCCTTTGGTGAATGTTTTGATTAGGTGGTTGTAGAATTAAAAACCAGTAGTTGGTTAAGGTCTTACAAGGGACCTTAATGCATGCCCGATAGAGTGTAGTTTGATTATAAAGAACATCCTAGTATTGGGATCTAACTTTGGGAATTGTAAAATCTCGTATGCTAGGAATGCTAATACAATAGCAAATTTTCTGGCTTGGAAGGAAGGCCCTTTCATATTTGAGCCTAAAAGATTGGTCTTATTCCCCTCTTTGGTTATTAGAGCTATGTTCAGCATGCTTCTTACTCATCATGAATAAAGCCCTATAGTTTACCCAGAAAAAATGTGTGCCATAAAAACTGTAAATCATTCTTCTAGTGTTTGAATATCCTTATAGTTTCAAGGATATCATAATCATCATTCAGTTTACTAAAAATCAAAAGTTTTTTTTGGTGAACTTGTTTGGATGTCAAACTCTTTTAACAACTCCAATATTTCTCTAGAGAGTGTCTAACATCAGTATGCTTGAGTGAACATCAATTTCTTGTTACCAAAAAAAAATCCAACTTTTTTTTTTTTTTTTGGGGTAAGAGCTTGAGTTAAAGCTTACTACCAAATAATATAAACACACAATTTTCTACCCAAAATGTATATATATAAACACAAAGTTAAAGCTTCTCTCTCAAATTTCGGGTTTTCTTTCCTCAAACCTACGTGGGCTAGGATTGAATTCAACCAAATCTATAGGATCTCGGTACTGTCCAGCCCAAAATGAAAAATAAAGCACAAAATGGGTGATGTTTTGGGATTGTTTTCATGGCTGCGCGGATATCCTCTGCACAGCATTGCAACACGTGTCTTTTTAAAATCCATCGGCCAGAATTGAAAATGTGGGGTTATGATCGTAAATATGAATTCTTTTTACACTTTAGGTTTTAAACTTTTTTAATTTACAATCAAAACCCATTATTGATAGTCGATCAAATTATTCCACGTGAGAGGGGGGAAAACCCTCTCCCTCCTCATCCTCTGACTCTCTTCCATTTCAGTGGATCAAAGCTGCTATTTTATCTTCACCATTCCCTCTTCTAGATAGTGGCGAAATAGAGTTCTTTAAAAAACATCAAGAACACCAACTGGGTAAATCGTTGAATGCCCTAGCATGCGATAAACCACCTTCTTCTCCGGCAACGGCGAACAAATACTCTCATATTCAAGTGTGTTAATCAAGATCATCACAACCAGTTTCATCAGCGATTTGGTCTAAGTTTCGAGGCGAGCCCATCTTTGATTCTTCTCCAACTCTACTCGATTTAGGTATGCTACGGATATACTTAAAGAAAAATTAAAAAGGAAAAATCCTTCTTCTATTCTTGTGACTACAATCATTATTGAAGTATTAAGCTTCATTTTGACAAGGCTTGATAACTAAATTTGATTTGGGGATGGTGTCCTTGTCCGTTTATCATTCATTAGTTCAGGTCCTCACAGTGAAAAGAGATCCTGTAATTGTTTGGGTTGACACAGAGCACAACTTCTGCTTTTTCTATAATCTTGAATATCCAAAATTGCCCTTTGAGGTGAGTAATGTTGTATTAGACGGCAAGGGTTGTGCATTGCAGCATTTGGGTATGGTGAATTGGTACCTTTTGTTTTGAACTACTAGACCATGAAATTTCTGAAACTATACAGTGGTCATGTTGATAGAGTGTACAACATAACCTCTACATTTCCATCATGTATGTGAAGCACATAATGGATGGAGATCATTGTATTAACTTGTTAGACCCAAGAGAAGTTTATGACTTAGGAACTAGGATTTATTAGTCATGCCAGAGGGTTTCCTGGAAAAACTATTGGGATATGGTTTCAAGATTAATCGAACCATTACTTAGATGTATTCAACACACAAATACTAGTACCTGAGTTAGACTTGTGTCTTTTTCATATACTTATGCACCATTTTAAATCACAAACCAACTAAAATTGATTGTTCATTCACCCCTAATTCTATATCCATTTTCTCAGATAGGCAGAGTGTAGGTATAGAATTTAACAAAACCCAGATGAACCAGTTAGCATTATCCTTTAGTTATGAGGAAAAAAGGTGTAAAATAAGCTATGATCATGTTCACATTCATGCCTTCTCTGTTCTTTATCAATTTATCAACACTTGGCCCTTTCCCAATCATTTCTAACCCCATTGTCTTTTCTTCAAAATTGAAAAAGCCAAGCCACACACCACCACAGACCAAACATGTTGAGAACATGTATATCAGAATCATACTTCCAATTTATGTTTCTAGGAATATGACAATAATTGGTTTCTTAGAGAATCCAAGATGATACCAATCTGTGAATTACAATCATCTTTATTTTCTGTCTTGGGTATTAACCTGAAACTGATAACAATCTATGCAAACCTAATGTGGTTGAAAGGTTGGTTAAGTATCAACAGCAGTAAAAACCCTTCTTCCTAGAGAAACAAAGATTACTTAACTTTTTAATTTCCTTTTTATAGTGCCATGAACCATCAATTTCTCTGGATATCTCAGAGCTGCATATTCATAGTTTTGCCTATGAACACATTTGCTGCATCACTTGGTAGTACAAAATTGAAGGTGTCCTTTATTTTCCATTGCCTTCGTTTCTTGACTAATTTTAAGATGATTAATTGTTCTTGCAGAATTCTTTAACTAGAATGCTATTAAAGTATGTAAAGAAGATTTTGTCTTCTAAATTGGTGGATGGATGCATGTAGAAAACTTGGTTGTGTTTTCCTTCATCTGTTATTCTGGTTTAGCTGGGTGGATACCTTGCCATCTTGATCATTACCTTTTGCCTACTATGTGCTTCATAACTCTTGAAATATTTTATGGTAGTTGTACATTGTCGTAAATTTGATTTATAGTAGTAGCTTGCTTGAACCATCTTCTCTCTTCCTTTTTTTTTTTTTTTTTTTTTTTTTCCTGTTTTGATGAGAACGCTTGAACCTTATTACCAAAACACTGTGTCATCAATTCGATATAAATGGCAGATAATAAGTAAATAGAGACTGAGCAATGCAATTAGATTGAATATGCTTCATTCTAAATCTGAAATTAAATACTAATACAAACCTAATACATACCCTCCTGCTTATGTTATGTCAGCATCATAGGAATCAAACTATTGAAAGCCAAAGACTGACTCTGAATAAATAAATAGACACTAAACGTATTTCTTATATTAGACTTTCATAATAGGGATTATAACATTTTTTTCATTTTTTATATTGAGTCTTTAGCTCAAAATGGAAGAGCACCTAGAAATAAATCAGGGTATGGTGGTTCGATTCCATCAGGATTCAACCATTAGTGCTCTCTTTTTATTTATTTTTCATTTTCTTGGTGAAAACAAAGTTGGGCAAAACATGAAAATAAAAGCTCTTTTTAATTATTGTTTGGAAAACCATTGTTGAGTTCCAGACAAAACTATAGTTATTAATTAATCCAAAATATAACTTTTCAAATCATCCCGATTGCTCATATGTATATCTTAAATACACTATAGACTAAATCTTGGATAACAAATTCTTCAAAATATTGGATAGCATTTTCCCTAAAAATGACAACATTTGCAATGATTGGCAATTAATTTTTTGTTTATCATAAGTCTTTACAATAATATATCAAATGTCTTTCTACAATAATGCATCAAATGTTTTTAGGGCCTATTTGGTTACATGAATCTTGAGATTCGAAATCTCTGGATTCATGAATGCGAGATTTATGCCCGTTTGGTTGTGAAAATCCCTGGATTCATGAAATTTAAAGATTCATTTTTTTACACTAAAAACGTGAATCTGTAGATCTATGAGTATGTGGTGAAATCCAAAGATTTCACCTTTACTATAAAAGTGCTAAACATTTGTGCATTCACAAAAATCACGTCGACCAAATAGTTTTTCAAGATGAATCTACAGATTTCATTCCACGGATTCAAGTTAACAAATAGTTAATTTTATGAATTATGACTCCATAGATTTGAAATCTCCAGACTCATGTAACCAAACAAACCCTTAAGCAGTAACATATAAAAAATTTCACACAATCATAATACCATTCACAATATCATATACTATGGAATAATACATAAATTCTTACGAGAAAGGGGGAAAAAAGGAATCAACTTATCCTTGGAGAACACATCAAATGTCTGAATATATAAAATTTATCTAATACAAAACTTTGAGGCCTGGTGGATTCAAACAACCATATCTTGGTTATTTCCTAGGTGCTCTACCATTTTGAGCAAAGACTCAACCTGATAAAAAAAAAAGGAACCCATTAGAAATGGATTTTTGTTTGTGGCTACGTGGATATCCTCCCTGGAGCACTGTGAACGGGATTTGTTCTTTTGAAATCCAACGGCCAGAATTGAAAACACAAGGTATGAACATAAATATGAATTTTATTTTTCACTTTAGGTAAATTCTCTTCTGGATCAAATCAAATTTTTTTTTATCATCACCATCGACTTCTAGAAGAAACATACATAATATAATTGAGATTCTCAATCATTGAATGCCATAGCCTGTGATAAACCGCCTTCTTCTCCTGCAAAGGAGAGCAAATGCTCTCGTAATAAAGCTTGTTAATCAAGGCTGCCTTCTTCTCCGGCTCAATCAAGACTGCCTTCTTCTCCGGCTCTCTTTGGTTCGATTTCAATTTCACATCAGAGGGTGATTTCAAACCTTTAGGGTGCTTGGTATGGTTATTCTCTCTCTTTCTCTCACACACACAAACATAAATAGCTTGTCTCGCCACTCTCTCTTCTCTGTTACACAAGCCCGACCCTCTTCTTGCACCAAATCCTATTGGCTTGCAACTGTCTCCCCTGCCCGCTTCCCATCCTGCTATGTATATTTGGTTATACAAGTACAACATTTTGGGGCGAAAGAAAAAGTTATTTTTTTGCAGGTTCTTTGGCATTGCATCGTTAGATTGCAATGGACAATGTTGAGGTTGGCTCTCTGCTACTTCACCATGCTGACTTGTAAGCTCGTTGAAATTATATTGGGAGATAGCAACAGAAAATGTTGAAATTGGCTATTGCTGCCACCAAACTTTACCTCTGATCAACTAATCTGCACAGGCCAGATTATATGGATCCAGAAACCGTATCCACAGCCATCACACCTGAAAGACTATCTGGCGACTCTCATTTTTTGAAAGGCCATTCTCTCCCAATGGACTACCTTTGTTGTTCTATACTGAGCTTTGCATAGCTTCCATCTTCAGCTTCTAAAGTGTTACTACAACATAAACTTGTGAAAAATCTTTTCTTCATGTAAATTTCACGATGGTTTAATTAATAACTATAGTGAAAGCTTTCACTTTCTTCATGTAAATTTCACCAATAGTATTAGCACTTGTAAAATTTAAGTTGAAAGATGATAGAGTTACACTTACAAAAATATTATGTTCAAAAATTAAAAAATTTGCACTTACAATAGTGAAGTCACGATGATAGATAATTAGCGTTAGATATAGGGCCTTCAACGTACTGTATCCTTCTTCTCTTTTGTTTCTTACACTATCGTCTCTATTCCTCACCCAATAAGTATGGGAATTGAATTCATGTGTGGTTCTCAATTCTCCTTATTTTATAAACTCACCATGGATCTCCTCTCTCCCCTCAATATTCCAAGAACCCAATTTCTATCCTATTATATTATATTCCAATTTCATGTTTCCTTTCATCCTAAATTCCCACATATTCCTCAATATCGATTCTATTCTCTCTCCTCAATATTTCACAGTATCCTTTCCGCCTAAATTCCTCAATAACTATTCAATTCTCTCTCCTCAATCCACAATATTCCTCAATATCTATTCTTTTTTTTTTCTTTTTTTTGGTTTGCCAACCCCGGTTTTCAAGGCTTTGCCCTGACTAATCCGGTGTTCAACCCGGATTGCACACCTGGCTGTGGTGGGTGAATCTCTCAGCGGGATTTTTTGCATTCACAATATCGAAACCTTGCTTAAGCGGACCAAGCTGCTTACCACTTGGACCAACCCCCGTTGATTCCTCAATATCTATTCTATTATCATCTTCCATTCTTTTTCTCCTCCTGTCAAATATTCCTCCTTCCCAGACTTTCCTTCTTCTTTTTTTTCTTCTAATTTTCTCCAGGTTTTGCCATTTTTCCCCATAATTGAATCCCCTAAAAATTTGATTCATGATTCCCATACTAATGTTATATTTGATTTGTCTTTTATTCCTCCCCATATTTATGTGATATTTGATTTGTCTTTTATTATCATATTTATGCAATATTTGACTTACACACATGAATTCTCCTATATCCCAAATCAGATTTGGGGTGAGGTCAAAATAACAGAAAAACTTTTAACATAATTTTATGCATCTATATGGCATCAAACCTTAGACTTCCTTCTTTAATCAAGGTATAGCTAAATTATTTAGTTAGTCTTCAACTTATAATCAATTTAACAAATTAATTCTAATAAATATATTAATCCTATATTAATTCACCCTTAAGCATAACCATTTGAACATATATACTGAAAACAAATCTTATTTGTCTTTTGTTATTCTTTTTAATTTTTTAGTGTACTCATGTAGCATAGATTCATGTAAATGATATGCTAATTTACCGACAACTGAGAACCAACTATATATAGCTTTTAAAGGTTCTGGATTTTCCAAATGTGAAATTGAGATCTTCCTCATTTAAATAATTGCTTATGATATGAGACTATACTTAGTTGTGTCTTTTCTATTCATTATTGCAACCGATTGCAGATCAACAGAACACTACCTAGCCTTCCAAAGATTCTGGATTTTGGGCTTTGTTGGTAACATATTTGAGAAGATGAATGGGAGAGGGCAGTGATGTAAGGGGAATCTTTCACAATGTTGTTTAGGTGGTATCGTAGGAAAAAAGCGTTTCCTTTTCCTCACAATGTTTCCTACCCATTTCCTGGATTTTATTATTTATTTTTTTTTTAATTATTATTATTATTATTATTTTAAGAATTAGCATTACAAAATCATCCATAGGATGGCCACCAAACTCTTCTCGGATTGTCCATTCACAGGCAACAAATGCAAGGCTGAAAAAAGGACCACCATGAATTCGTGGGTCTTTTTATCGGGTTGTATCATATGCGGTTTCTCAACTTTGTTTTTGATCAATCTCGCTCTCAAGCTTAATAGAATGCTCATAGAAGGCCTAGATGAAAGCGTCATTGAGTGGATCAAGAAGGTATCCAATCTGTGGATGCTTGAATAGCATTGTATGAATTTGTAATCTATAGAAACCATTTCTTCCAATCATCTTCGTAATTCTTTTATGGGTTTTGATCTGTTGTGTTTCATTTGAGATCTCTAATATTTAATGTGAATCTTTAGGTTCTTTGCATTCTTCCACCAAAAAGGAAGATTAAAGGCGAACCATTGATTCGTCGTATTATATTATCTGTCCAAGGTTCCTTTGATGTAGCTCCTAAGGAGTGTTAGTTTTATTGGTCTGGAACTTTTTTGGCACTTTGATGTAACACTTGCTAAATCTTGCAGGGGTCAAATGGAGACAGGCAACTTCAGTCTCCCCTACTTGAGAAATTTACTTTTAGTAAAGCCTTACAATTTCTTTTGCACAACAACAAGAATTATCTCTCTTTACAATTTTGCCTCCACTGAAGTTCCATTGGGATGGTTAACAGCCAAAACCGCATTGACTCTTGGCCTGAGTAATGACGATGATGAGAGTGGGGCATTGGTTAATATGGATATTGGTTTCTCTGATGACACTTCTTGTTCTTTGATTCTTCATCTCTTCGATCATGCATCTAGGTTTTATGATTTTTGTTTATGTTGGTGATTATTCTTTGCTTCTATTCCCTTGGTTAATTATCTGGAGAGAAAGAAAAAAACACTTAACGTTATTGTTCCTAGGCTTCAACTAAGTTATTGTATTTGAAAATGGTTTTCCTTGTATTCAGTTAAAATGCAGTGTTAGAGACTGTAGAAGGCAACGCTGTATCTTTCTTTCAACTGGGATGCATACCTTATTCCCTAGAAAATTATCACTTCTCTTGCATTTGCCTTGAATTTATTCCATATTGAGGTGTCTCATTAAAAAAAATTCCAAGATCTCACTCAATCCTTCATATATGGTCATGTGCATTTGTAAATGTATAAGTTTGCTAGTTCTCATATGTGGATGTATACTTCTGGCACTGTGGTGGCAGCCTCGTACGACGTTGAAGCAGTTAGATTTAGAAAGTCATAGGTTTAAACCTCCATCCCTCCTCACCTTCCCCCCTATCTTTTATCCTTATTTGGACTAATGGGTCCCCAGTCCTTGTGACTTTATACTCACATTTAGACATGTAAATGGATAATTGAAATCTATGTCTAAACCTATATATTCTTATTCATTTAAGGGTGTCGGCATTCATTTTTAACTACAAAATATCCATATCAGTCCAATATTAAGCAATCGGATTCGGAATTGGATAACTGCTGATCAAATCGGACAATACCTAGTTAAAATTTAATCCAGTTAGAATAAAAAGAAAATTTGGGTTAATAAAAAATGGAAGTATATTTAAATTTTAAATGGTAATCTCACCAAGTGACATTTTGATACTCACCAAAGTTTCAACCGATTAACCCTAATTAATAAGTTGAACTTATCCTAAACGTCACCAATAACTCAGCCAATTGGTCAAATTATGGAAAATAAATTAGCTTGAACATTAATTTTCTCTAAAGGCTGATAATTGGATTCAGAAGCCAATATTCGGAAACTGGAAATTAGAAACCAGAAATAAATAAAAAATGCCAATTGAGAATCAGCCATTAGATAGTTTGTTGGATCGTATAATTATTGGATATCTGATAAATTTCCGGATTCGAATTTAGATACCTTTATAAATTTCTGCCGGATATTTAATTGGATACAAATAATGATTTTGCTTGTCGGATTCAAACAACGATAGTAATGCATCCGAGCTGAATCTGATCTGTTTACAGGTGTAGGTGTACTCACATTTCATTGGTCGATTGGTCAACTCCTCTATGCTGCTGGTTTCTCAAAAAACTAATACCTCCCTCATATAAAATTCAAAAGAGAAACGTTGCCTAGCTGGGTTGTTTTTACGTCCATGATCAAAACAAGCACTGAAATGACCACCGCACACCACTTATCCGCTGCCTATCTGCGCATCTCCTCATTGGGCCGTTTCTTCTTCCCATAGAATATATAAAAATGCAAGAACAAAATCTCTTTTTAATTGGATCCGCTGGTTGATAGATCTGCAAACCCAAAAAGTGGGTTTAGAAGTTAGAACCAAAAGAGCCTAGTGGAGTCTTGTCTCAGCTGGTTTTGAATTTTAACCGTATTCTCTTGAAATAAAAGGGCTCAGAGAGAAGATTAGGAGGAGCACAATATTGGCTTTTTCTGAAGTGGGCAACTGTTGAAAGGAAGCAAATGCGTGGACTTCAGTGTCCTTACTTTGCTTTAAAGCTCAAAAGCTTCCATAGATTCAAAGTATAAATGGTCACTGCTTCTCAGTAGTCAAAGGATCCCCCACCCACCACCATCACCACCACGAGCAGCAGAAGAAAAAAAATAAAAGAGTTTGCTCACTGCAATTAAGCATCTCTGTTGGTCAGGAATTAGAGAGAGAGAGAGAGAGAGAGAGGGAGTTTTGCATTATAGCTAGGGTACACTGCAGTTTGACAACAGAGTTCACTTAAATTCACTTTCTTCTTTCCCAAAGCAAAGAAAGAGGGAAAGAAAAGGAAATTAAATTCACATGAAATTAAGAGACTTTGAATTTTTTGGGAAGTTGGAGAAGTACTTGCTACTCTCTTTCATCTGCCTTCTGGATGTAAAGGAAAGAGCTCCAGAGTCTTATCATCTCCTGCTTCTTCTCCTCCACTGCTCCATCTGCTATCCTCTTCCTCTGTCTCCACACACCACTCTAAACCCCAGCATCTTTGCTTTCTTTTATAGTACTGGTTCTCTTCCTCTCTTTCTGTTCCTCTCTGCACCATCACAACCATTACCACTACTGTTTAATTTCAATACAAGAGAAAAAATTAAAATTACCAGAAGCAAGAGACAGAAGAAAAAGTAGTTGTGGGGTTGCTTACATCTGCATCTAGGGTTACAGATGTGACAACAGGAGGAGGAGTTCTTGGAGAATGGGCAAGACCAAGACTGTTGCGCTTCTGCTTTTGTCTCTCTCGTGCTTTGTGGTTCTGAAACCAATAGAATACGTTTTTCCCTTCTATCTTCCCAAACTTGCCAAGCTGAACTGTGATTTGCTCTATTTGTTGTGCATTAGGGGTTCTCATTCCACCCTTATACAGCATTTCAAGGATCCCTATCTGTTCTTGTGTTGGGTTCCATCTCGTTCCTCCTGAGTGAGCTTCCACCTTCATATATGATCAGTCCGTGACCATTAATAACTAGCTTAATCATGCAACCAGGCATAAGAAGTAATTAAGCAGTACTCCTGTGAAGCTAGTAATCATACCTGAGAAGTGTCTCTCTTCTCGCCGGCACCGGCTGGGGAACCACAGTTTTGAGGCTTGATGAAGTTCTTGATTTCAAGGGAAGGGATGGTGTTAGTAGCAGCAGACGCCGTGGTGGTGGTGGTGGTGGTGGTGGAGATGTTAAGCTTAGGAGCAAGAGGGCGGAGGCGCTTGCAGCAGCCAAGTGAAAGGGAGGGTTCATGATCCCAGAACCCACGTGTTAGCTGATGCACCTTCATGTTCATGCTTCCTATGAGTGAGGAGATGATCACAGAGTGACTCATTATATAGAAGAACACTAAAAGAGTTATCGAGGTGCGGAGGTGGGAAATGAGTTGGTGTTTAGAAGAACAAAGACCAAATGATGAGGTGAGGTTGACTTAGTGAAGGTTGATTAAAAGAAAAGGCATGAATGAGAGAGAGAGAGAGAGAGGGCCAGCTAGGGTTACTGTTGTATAGTAAAAAGTTCCTCCACCCGTCACGGATTATATTTATTTACCATACACTTTGAGGATGATGGTTTGGGTCTTCAACCTATTAGAATAGAAGTCTATGTTCTCTTTATACTTTTCTATTATACATTAGAGATGTAATCCACCTCAGAATATTGTCAAAAGACATCAAAAGCGAAACTACAAAGGACCCTTAAGTCTTATCCCTAACATATGGTAAAGGGATGAGAATGGAGCACAGACCTCTATATCCTCACAGTGTAGGGCATTTGGATATAAAGTTCTAACAAGATCAATTAGAAACAGGATCCCGACAAACTCTCTTCTAGTATGTGATGGAAAAATATGAAAAAATAAAGATTACCCATCAAGATAGAGGATGCCAACTCAACATGCATGAGAAACTCAAGTCCTCTTTGCCTCCACAATTAGTTCTCTCATCGCCAGTGTGGCTTGTCAATAGCCGTTGGATACCACGGAAAAAGCCACATGTCGCCCATCTAGAGGAGTAGGAGAATGAACGGACAACAGAGTGTCCGGGAGGAGAGGATATTTACTGAGACCCCAACATAAGCTAGCGTACGAAGGGAACAAAGGAAATGCAATGAGAGGAAGAGGAGGAGGGTGTGTTGTTGGGGTGTCAAATCGTTCTTATTTTCTCACTTTCATGATAACGTCTTGTTGCTTTTCGGTGGCCTCTTTAGTTGTCTTGTTAAGCTTTTCTTTCTTTCTGGTTTCTGTGGTAAAGTTATATGGAGGGAATGGAAAAAAGATTCCTCCAATCCCCAAAATTGAAAACTGTAACCAGCCGGTCCAGCCCTACCACTCTCTCTCTCTCTCTCTCTCTCTCTCTCTCTCGCTGCTTTTCCAAGATACGGATTTCTGATTTGTGAATGCCGTCTTTAAGTGGTAGAGAATGTCGGGAGAGGGAGAGGGAGAGAGGGGTTCTTCAGTCGTCGTCTCTTGCATTCTCGCGTTGCTTCATTTCTCTATCAAACAATTTAAAAGATTGAAAATTTGAAACCAAGAAATAAAATAAATAAATAAATAAATGAAAAATGAAATCATTGGAGCCGGACCCACCTTCCTGAATGATTATACTTAAGCTATTTTGACCCGTTTGATGACGATCAACTAGCTGTAAGTTCGGGATCTGTGTTGATGTGCAACCCAATCAAGCCACGTGTGGTAATCATCTATTTTCTCTCTAACTTTAATCATAGTTTTGGATTTTTTAGACCTAAGCTTTTCTACTGTCATGGAGCATAGTTCTTTACTTCAAATCAAAAAAAATCTACTTTCCATGGTTGCTAACTTATTGCTCTGAGGGGATTTATTATCTACCAAATGAAATACCTTGAACTTATAATCAACTCTTCGCATCTTAAAGCTGTCCATTGATGTAGAAAAGGTTTTTCCCTTTAATTCACTTAGCAAGTAAAGATTTGAGATTACTTACAATTTTTTTCACTTTCTTTTTGTAATGAAAGTTACTTACATTCTTGGTTGAAGACTTTAAATTCATGGTTTGCATCTCAATAATGACTATTGACTATGATTGTTGCCTCATTTGGTATGGAATGGTCAAGAATTGAGGCCTAAGGCTGACGCCTCGTAAATTTCTTCGTTCATTATTCACTCACCTCCATGTAAACCTTTTTTTTTTTTTTTTTTGTTATTATTTTTGTATGGTAGATGTTTTAGTAATCTTGGCCTCCACCCATAGTGTCTTTTTGCATGCAGATGTAGATATAGAACTTGAGATTTATCCTGATAAACATTGTAAAATTAATTATTAAGAAGTGAATACTAATCAAGTCCGTATGAATTCTTATATATTTGATTCATTTTGAAATACTAGGAGAAACGAAGTGATAATAGTTTTTTTTTTTTTTTTTGGTAATTAGATGTGCACTTTTTGCAAAGAGAGTAGAAGAAAATGAAAAATAACAAGTGGAAGGAAGAATTTTCCCCAACAATTAATAACTTTTACATCAAATCCCAAGAATGTCATTACTCTCTGGATCTTGCTATGCTAGTGCCACTAATGTGGTAATGCCTATAGTGTTCAACATTGGATCGATGCCGCATAAATTGCAATTGCCATGTGCACATATAACCAACTAAAACAAGAAAAAAATAAAAAAAAATTTCTTAAAAATGAACCAGCCATGTTTTGAGCAGTTGGGATTTAACAGAATTCATGTGACATCTATCTAATGAGCACCACATGCAACACCTCGTCAGGTGCTAGCTTAGCAAAATCCATCCCACATAATCAAATTCAAGGGAGTGAAAAGACAAAGATGAAAATTTTATTTGTTGTTATAAGGTATGTTCTGCATAACCCTCATAATATCAGAGGCAGAACTATATACATAGAGGCTATGGGTCAACCCCCCTCCCTCGAGTTTTTTAAAATTTTGCAAAAAATTAGAAATAGTTTTTAAAGATAAAGATAATAAGTATATCTCTCTTTATTTTTTCAATTTTTCTTTTTATTTGATTTTATATTGTGAATACAATACCTATAATGTGTAAGGTAACTAATTACCATGATTCATTTAGTTTGCATCTAATATTTTACTGTTGATATCATGTTTTTGTTTCCCTCTTTTTTTTGGTGATATTGTAAGATTTTTTCTTTTAATATTTTATGAAAGAAAAATTCATTCAAACTTAAAAGAGTTATTCCACAATATTTTTTGTTAGCGATCTTCATGTTTTAATTTACCTATATTTTATAAGGGTAAAAATGTCATTATTAATTATTTATCAATATTTATAATGTGTGTGCCTACATATGAATATGACAAAATAATTCAGAAATGGGACCCTAGTGAGCCACACATTGATCCACACAATATGTGTGCTAGAAAAGCCTGGCTCAGACCTGCCTCATATCACATTATATGACATTTTTGCGATCTACCAAGTATAATGCCTCTATTCTTAAAATCTTTTGGATTTACAAAACATCATGTATCAATATGTAGAGTCTACCTAGGTGCTACACAGCACACAGTGTAGCCTACTGTTTAGATCGAAACTTGTGATCGCGACAAAATGTCAACCACTTGTTTCGTAGTTGAATTTTACAAAAAAAAAAAAAAATTATTTTTACGAAATGTAGAAAAATGAATCATCAAGATTTCGTCTCAACTATAAGTTTCGATCTGGATATGTAGTAGACTAGCTACAAGGTGCTATGGCAACAAAAAAGCAAATATTTGAGGGGCAAATGACTGCAAACCAATTAAGAGTCATTGAGTCTGACGGTGGAGAGGGGTGAGGTAGGAGTGGGACCCACTGTTAATTGTGAGATTTTATGAGATGAGTATCTTCCAATGGCGTTGAGGCAACGATATCATTAGTTTGTTGTGATTGAAGGGTTCCGTTGAAAGTAAAAAAATAGAGGCTAGAAGGTGCTAGGCTAGTAGTAGTAATGAGAAACGGTTCAAAGCTTTAAAGATGAAATCCATCATCTGAAGGGTGAAAGGGTGGAAGGAAGGGTGGGCGTGTCTCCGACTCTCCGGTGGTCAAAGACAAAAGTTGGATATGAGTAATCGGAGTGCATGAGCTTGGGAAGATTACGATGGACCCACACAGTGGACGTTAGCGGTGTAATTTCATCATTAGTCACGACAATGTCATCATTTGCACGTGTTCATGGGCCATGCATCTAGAAAATAAAAGTAACCAAATTCATTTTTACATATTCATTTCTTTTCCGTTCCCTTGCAAGGGATTAATTTCTTGTATTTCGATTTGTTTTTCTGTATCCATTAAATTTTACTTTACATGCAATCACGTTTGGTTTTCCTTTGCAATATAATAGATTCTTCTGTCCCTTTTAGTCATTTCTCTATCTAATCCAACGGACCACATTTACTCTGTTTTTCTTGTTAAAGTCATACTTAGACTACAATCACGTAAAAAGCTAGCCATGTGATGTGAAGAAAAACGAGTAAATATGTATTCGGTGCCTATAATTATGGAATGGTTTTCCCTTTTCTTATTTTTTTGGGCAAAAGAAATCTTATAACACGATTAATTCGGTGGATGTACCCCGTCAAGGGGAAGGCTAAGTCCGATAGAGACATTGCCGAATAGTCCTAGATCCTCAAAACAAACTCCTTCACTGTTATGAGTAAAATACCTAGTAACGGTCCAAACCGAAAAACCAACGGATTAATATTGGCCGTGAAATCCGACGGTCAAATAAGATAACGAATCTAAACCATTAGACCAAAATAAGCAAATTGGATAGTCTAAAAAGGCTAAAAGGAATGCGTTGTGCAAAATAAATAGCAAATGGCCGAACACTTAGGTACGTCTGCAGTTCACTTTCTTTGTTTTGTCCAATTGAGTACCAACTCTTTTTCTTTGCAGCTTCAAATCTAATCTGAGTGTTCTGGCACTCTTTGGTCTCAATCTAAGTTCAAGAGTTAACTTAAGACGAACCGTTGATCACAAGGATCGGCTCCGTGTGACCGTGCCTAAGGATCCTTATCAGTGACTGCAGAGTTGGAGCTAATTGAACCCCGAAGAGTTAAAACTGGACCAATCTTTAGCAATCGAAGTTGAATCGAGCTATTTTTAGTGTTGGAGTCAAGCAGTTTAACACACTGCTAAATTTTACACCAACATTTTTTACGTCATCTATGGGAATTGAGCAAAAGCTATGGCTCAAATTCTAGAAGATCTGGAGAATTTGCCACTAGCTGAAATTCTAGTGGTGAGACAGAGAATTGTGATTGAGAGGTCAAAAGAAAACTGGGAAGGGCACGACACATCTTCCACTAGCTTCCAAGCAAAAATAGAGAATTCCAAAGGAAATTTCACTAAGAGGGCTTCTATAAATTCATATCCAATAGGAGAACGGTTATCAGGAAGTAGTGGCTGGATCATCTTAGTCATTCTTGGATCCACTCTAGCTTAATACGCAATTGATCTCAATGCAACAGTAGATCCTTAAAACTCAGGATCTTCTTAAAGCTTATGTTCTACAACATGGAGTAACCTAGGCCGTGGCAATTCTAGCAGGCCTGAATCTCCCTTCTTGAGTTGAAGAGGATTGTATCCAACCTCCTCGGATGCATGGATCAAGAAGGCATTCAATCGAAGTGAACTCTGAATTACAAGGACATGGACAAAATTGCGTCTAGATCCAGGTTAATCCGTCTCCAAGAGATGTAAAAGGTATAGCCTCAATTCAGAAATCAAAGAGTCCAACTGAAAGCAAAGGAAATTAGTCCAGAACTCCCGAAAGTAGGCAAGATCGGAAAGAAAGGAGGATAGCCTCTCAAAGTTATCATATGGATCTTCTGCAGGGATCATTGATTAATAGGAGGTTCAAAATTATAGGTAGAATAATTGAGAGATTGTTCAAGATAGAGGGTGAAAAGTACTACAAATTAGTGAGCCAACACCCTTTTCCAAAGAAATCATGAAACACGACTTCCTAATTAAGGGTATAAGTTCCCAACATTTACGATGATAGAGTTTGGAACATCATATCATAACTATGCATCTTTTTATTTGTATTATTAATTACATTGTTATCTTATGACTATGATGTGGGAATTGTTATTTGATGCATGACATGAATGTTAATTAATATCAATGAGTTCTATGAACTCATTCATTTATTTGTATATGTTTCTTTATGAAGCTACATGCTCATGCCTTGAATGCTCCTACAAAGCCGGCTTTTAGTGATAAAGACCTTGTCATCCTTAGGAAATCTTTAATATCATTTATGTCACTTTTCTACATTTATACATTGGTTTCTTTTAGGAGAGGCAAAGATATCTTCTACCAAGACTTTTGAGTATTCTCACTGCAGATATTCTTTCTTTCCTAGAACTTTGATGTTTTATATTTTGATTGGAAGTTTTGGACGATTGTAATTATTATTTCAAATTTAATAATTTAACCCTTGAACTTGATTTATTCATGTCCATTTAATTATGCTATATCATGTGTTGTATAGAATTGTCATTGAACTTAGGTCTTGCGGTGTATCACCCTCACAGGTATTCGGGTATGACCAAATCCGGCTAAGTGAGGTGTGACATAGATCGTCATTAAGCATTGCAAGATTTTGAAGCTTTTGTAAAGCTTCAACTTGGGCGTCGAAATTGGATCCAAGGTACCTGGAAAGAAATGAAGACAAGGAGAAAAGATTAAAGACAGTTTAAGAATGAAATCTAGAGTCCATTAAAAACAAATTACCTCCAAGCATGATGAGAAAAAATAGAGTTTGGCAAACCTCCAATCTCTCTATTGTCTCTAAGGAGTTTGCAATTAACTCCCCACTCTTCAGCAAGTTGGAGTTATCAATTATGGAGTAACCAACTCTTAATGACCAAACAGGATAGAATGCCTCCACAGCAGAAGGGCTTCTGACATTGACACTCTCAACTTCTTCTTGGACTACAACTCCAAGAGGACTAGGAATGCTAGAATCCAAGACAGGAACAAAAACTTGAATTGGAAGAATGCTAGGATTAATGATAGGACTTGCTTGGGTCATAGGGACCCCAGAACTGCTGGTGAATGGAATTGCTTAGGTCACAAGGACCCCAGGATTAATTAGAAACAATTGGACTAGTTTGGGTCATAGGGACCCTATGTGAAATCTCCTGGATTTCGACCCCTTTAACCCGTGGTTTCAAGACTGAGAACTCGAGCCTCGAGTCGGCGACAATTGTGAGCCATTCAAGTCAAGCCCAAAGGATTAGAAGTGGAACCAATGTTGGCAGATGACCCTTGTGATGATTCAACAACTCTCCTAGAGTTTAAGTGAAGAGAGAAGATTAATCACGATGGTGTAAAAAAGGGTTATTTTGAAATATCTGTAGATCGGTGATGGAGAATCCGATTGATGCAAATAAGGTATCAAATCAAAGATCGTTGAAAGACCTTTCTAACAAGCCAAAAGTCACCAAATTTGGAGTCCGTTTCGGGGTCTAACCATGGACGGTAAGTTGGGCCGGTTGGGTGAACCAAACCCCCACCCCATTTTTTGTTTAGGGGCAAAAATGGAATTTTGGGTTTTTAAGCCCTATTTTATGTTTTAAAACTCAACCGTAACAATATTCCTTTATGCAAGAAAGAGTTTGAGGCTGCGGGAAGAGGAGAAACCAGAGAGAAGAGCGGTTCCTATCCTTCCGAAGGTGATTTGTGATTCGAATCTTCGCGAAAACATTAAGAAATATTAGTTGTTTTTAATCCTTCTCTTATATATGGTTTTGGGTGTAATTTCTCTTCTCTTCTTTTGTGAAATCTTGAAAAGGAAGAGTGTTAGGTATCTTGGATGATCATCTTTTCTTGTATTAATGTTTCCCTTGAGTATGAGAGTCGTTTACTGGTGGAAGGGATGAATGTTGAGAAGGGCCAGCCTCTTGAGACATGACTCGTTGTTGAAAGGAACAAAACAAAAGCAAATATCAAATAGAAACCAAGAAGCATAGTCAGAATAAATAGAGAGGAAAGGTTGCGACTTATTGACAAAGGTGGATGTTTTCAAGGACGCGACGGTTCTAAGCGGAGCAAAGAAAACAAGAATGGATTTCACAGGTTAGAAAGAGATAGACGAAGAGGATGAAACAACAAGTATGGCAATTTTGTATCTTGAAGTAAAGAATACAATTTTTGAAACCAACAATTGAGATTAGATGTGGATTGATGGTTGGGGAGAAGAAACGATGCATCTCTCATAATGGAATTAAATGAGGAAAACATGTGTAAGCAGAAGAATCACCAACAAAAGAAGAAGATCAAGTTATTTAGAGTTTGAGATGTCATATGCTTAGAAGTCTGAGCTAGACTTGAACATGTGAAGGCTAGAATTAAAGAGAGAAAATAAATTTTGAGTATAAAATGATGGTTTGGGGGTTGAGCATATTCCCAAGGAGACAATTGAGTAGAAAAATGAATAGGGAATGGAAATATTGAAACCTTTGTAATATCTAAAAAGAGATTCAAGTAGATCTTCCCGAGAAGCAATTATGAATAGAAGGTGAATGGACTCAAAAAAGAAACAAAGAAAATGTCATTGATTAATAGGAAACGTTTAATATCAATGAAGGGGTGACCAAACAATCGGATGGATAAGATCTTCAGTGGAAAAACTTCTAAGGATAAGCTTGACAAAGTTACTTATGTTAGAATTCATCTCAGGTAGAACCTAATTGAATGAATCAACCAAGCTAATCTCAAGCAAATCCTAATCAAGTGACTCAAGTTGATCATCTAGTCAGACACATTATGAAGAAGCAATAGATAAAGAACCCTCCTAATCATAGTCTCCAATAATTTTCAATCTAATCAGTAGGCATGAGGGTTTGTGTTATTGGAAAAATAGCTAGTACTGGTCCAAATCGGAAAACCAACAAGTCAATATTGGCCAATAAAATCCGACTAACAAACCAGATAACAAATCTAAACCATTAGACCAGAATAAGCAAATCGGATGGCCTAAAAGGCTAAAAGGAACGTGTTGTGAAATATAAATAGAAAAAGGCGGGAGCTCAAGTACGTCTCCAAGTCACTTTCTTCATTTTATCCAATTGAGTACCAGCTCTCTTTCTCTGCAACTTTGGATTTGAGTGCTCAACACTTACTTCCAATCCAAATTTAGAAACTAACTTATAGTCGAAGAAGGACCGCCGATCATAGCGTTAGCACGGTGTCTAACAATCATTTTCAGTGATTGCAGAGTTGAGCTAATCGAACCTCAGAAGTGTTAATTTTGACCAATATGTAGTAATCCAAGCCAAATCGAACTATTTTCAGTGTTGGAGTCAAGCAGTTCAAAACATTGCCAAATTTTACACCAACATTGACAAAGAGGGAAAGGAGGATCGCTCATCGTGTTCCAAGAGGACTCAAACACACTAAGGGTAGGAACTTCCTTGATCTGACGATCAGGAAAACTTCATGCATGGCTGATCGGACAACTAAGGTAATCACTGAATTCTTATATAAGCCCCATTAAGTCATAATATCAGGTAGGTGCAACTTTCCCTACACTTAGTACTCTAAACTCTGCAAGTTACTTCTTGAAGTTGTTTGCATTCATTGACTTGATTGTAGGAAGCATTCCTCGATTGCCCTAGTCAGGTAAGTTGTTTTGACAAGGGACATCTTGCTTGGGTGATCAGGTTTTTGGAGCAACAGATTTTGGATACAAAGATTAAGAATTCATTGAGTAGATAAAGGGGACTTTGTCGTAGGCACAAACAAGGCCATCCAATTTTTTTTCCGGTAAACTTATTTAATTCAGAAAAGCAAGCAAACAACAAGGCCTCCATCACTACAAGATCTGAAACCCAAGACGTGGATGATGGCCAAACTATCCTTCTTGTAATGGATAGAACCTCCCTACCTAAAGGCATGAGCAATTAAATTACCCTCCCTAGGAATAAAAGAGAACACACAGCTACTAAGATGACTTGATAGATCTAAGATATCCCTAACAACACCCCCAAACTCATAGTACAATGACCTTCTCCCACCAAATCTTTTACAAGCTTGAGATTGTTAGCTTGTACTTGTGCTTTGTCAACCCATTCTCCACCACCCCCAAGAGAGCTCCCCTAATAGCTAGAGCCTCCCCATCATCACTTCTACAAACATTTTGAAGAAGATTATGCATAGATCAGCCCTCCCTCATTGCCTCTAATTGCAACCCTAGTCCATCTTTGTTGTTGTCCATCGGTAGTGCACAATCCGCCCTTACCACCACCTTGCCATATTGTAATTTTTTCCATTGCCTATCTCCCATGAGACCACCTTGCTTCTTTTGCACTAACTCCGACCTTATAAACATTGCTCAAAACTCCTCCATTTCCACTTGAGACTTACACATCACTTCTGCAGATGAAGATTCCCCCCAACCCTTTGAATATGACTTCATTCCAATCCATCCATAAGTTCCAACATGTAAACGTCACCAAAGACAGTAGTTCCTGAGCCTTGTGCTTTGATAGGAATTGATAATTTTCCCACTTTTCAATCACTCCCTCCAATGTGATTGACTCCTACCTACTGATTAGAGCATCCATGCCATTACCAAACCATATTGTCCTTGCAAATGGACATTCAAATAATGTATGATCCACAGTCTCAATCTCCTTCCCGCATTTCCTACAAGCATTCTTCATTCCTTCCCCCAAGGCGACCCCTTCTGCACAAACCCTCCATAAAAAATTATTGACCTTTGGTAGATCGACACACGACCACAGTCTCTTCCATACCTTGGATGATATGTCCTCCTAGTTATGGCTCCTCATAGATGAAGGGTGACTTTACTGCATGCCTTCTCTTTTATTAACAATAAGATGGTATGCTAACTTCGTGGAAAACAGGTCCCTTTTTTCCCTGCTCCCATACTTGCACATCAACTCTATGGTACAAAGGAATGGGTATATTATTTATTGCCCTCACATCCTCAACCCCAAAAAGTTGATTCAGCAACTCATCCTTCCACCTATGATTCTCTTTGTCAATCAGCTCCTCCACCTTCTACAATGTGCAGCCCATAGGCTATGAACTTGTCACCTTGAAATTGGGTGAATTTTGTATCTAGCTAAACTCCCATATGTTAATATTTTTCCATCCTCCACTTTCCATGTTAGTCCTTCCAACAATACTTCTTTCCCCAACATTAAGCTCCTCCACACCCATGAGGGAGAAAAACCCATTCTTGCCTCCAAGAAGCTACAATGAGGGAGATGGATGCTCTTGAGAAATTTAGCCCATAATGATTATGGCTTCTTCCAAAGCCCCCAAGCCGTCCTCCTCAAAGGGCTCTGTTATGCAAGTGTGGTTCCCTAATGCCCAATCCTCCTTTCTCATTAGACTTACCCCCAAGTCCAAGAGACCCAATGTGTTTTTTTCTCCTCTTCTCTTTGGCCCCACAAACAATTAGCTGATGCTCTTCTAATGGTTTCATGATTAGATTGAGGGACTAAAAAATGAGTTATGGAATAGTTTTCTTATGTGTGTCTTATTCATCCCACATTGATGGAGATTGAGTGGAAGAGAATATGACTATATATGGATTTGAGATCCTTTATCCTCCAAGGTAGATAATCTTACTCTTAACACTCTTTTCACCATATATTTAGGAGGCCATTCACCTTGTGGTCCATGAGTTTTGGTCTTTGCTAACTTAAATATTCCTTAGGATTTTTTAGTACGATTTCTTGATAAATGGTTATTCAAACTCAGTTTATATATAGTTCTAATTTTACTAAATTAACAGACCATGTTAGGTAGGACTAGGCTAGGTTGGCCCAAGGGTTAAATCAAAACCCTACCTAACCTTGACAGGAGTTGTTATTTTGTAACCCAAACCCACATTTTGGGTTGACAAGTCAAGTTGCACTTGGATCAAGCTCAAGACCAGTTTGAGCCGATTCAAACCAATAAGGTTTTATTGACACCCCTTCCTGGTTTTGAAATTAATACATATTCCATCCAATACAAATCCGATTTCTAAAGAAGAAGAAAGCAAAATGGTTTGATATTGGACTATTCCATATACGGGAAAAAGTCTTGGCTTTGCTCTAAATCTCTACAAGATGTAAACTTTAGGCATCGTTTGTTTGCTGGATTTGAAGTGGGGTGGGAAAAAAGGGGGTGTCACTTGTTTGGTTCACTGAGTGGGAAAGTTGACAAACAAGCTTCTTTAAATTTTATCCATCGTCACATGCTAACTTTTCCACTCCATCCATTTTTAAAACCCCACAAAATAGGTGAAATTTCATGAAAAAATGTGGAAAAACAACATAGTAGGAACCACATTTATAACTTTTTTCACAAAATATTTTCATTTCTTTTCCTATTCTCCGACCCATTATATATAGGTTCCACATGTTTATTTTTCTCACCCCACCCTTGCAAACAAATTGTGCCTTAATGAGCAAAGAAAAGAAGAGAAAGGAAGATCCATTGTCAACCACTTTTCTCTTATGACTTTATTTTCATCTTCTCGTTTTCATTCTATCCGGAAACCTTTTTAGGTTGGAAATTGATGGAAAAGGATCCATGGTGACACACCACCACCACCAGCTGTGATTGATAAAGATGGATAGATCTTAATTCATGCCCAAACAAAGTGAATGAACAGATCAGGCAAAATCATTAATGGGGTCAGTTTTTATTCTCCATTTCGAGACCTGTGTCCTATCTTTATTTCTCCATCAAGAATCAAAGACTTCGATTTTTTGGAAAATGGTTTTTCCAGGTTTCATTTTCCCTTTTCCCCTTCAAAAGTTACAAGAGTGGAAGAAAGGAGAATAAAGAGATAAAGGAAAGAGAGAAAACTGGGGTCCCCAGAATGATCCTAAGCATGGTGAAAAGAGAATTGTCTCTTCCTGCAAAGAAAAGTGGAAACAAGTGTTGCACGTAAAGGGTTCTGTTGGGTGTAATGGATGACAGTCTCTGAATTGATACCACTAATTAAAGAGAAAGAAAAGCACTCAAAGAAAGTTCATTTTGCACGGACTTGGAGTTTAAATATTTTGACTCCGCTCAAAGTCTTAGGGTTTCTCTATCTTTTAACTCAAATAGACTTGTTCACCACCTTCTATTTTTTGATGACAGTGATGATAGCTGAAGTAAGATTTCATCACCATCATCACTAGTGAGTCCTTTTAAGTTCAGATTCTGCAAAACCAATTGCTCCATTCCATTTTGGCTGAAAGAAGTGAGTAACCTAGTCAGTCAAGTCTGGGTACAGCTCTGATCAAATACAGGTTAGATGGATTCTTCTACGGGAAGGGGTAGGCTTTAATGTAATGGTTGGTAGATCATATATAGTTATATCCTGGGGTTAAAATTTATCCTTTTAGATGGATTGTCCTAGGAACCTTTATTACATGTGTGGACCTAATTCTATGTGAATATGTGAGGGTGGCAGGGGGTGGTAGCCCTTGACAGAGAATGGAACTTGCAGGGTTTCGTTGCAAAGCGAGCGAATGCCTTGTTTACGAGGGTGGTACTGTGAGCTTTGTACCAAAAGTTATTTTGGAGATTCCAAATTGTATTCGGATTCACTATTTGGTGGCCTAAATTATCTTGAGATCGTATGTTGTTGGTTATATTTCGGATTAGGGTTTTGATATAGGTATGTAACTCTCTTTTTCTTATTACTAATTTTTAATAATTGAGATTAGTGAATTATTGAGAGTCATGGATTTTCTTCCTCTTAAGGGTTTTTTATGTAAAGGATTTCACATGTATATATCTCTAAGTTCAATCTTTCTTGTTTTCTTTCATTGTGTGATTGCTGTCAACATTTTATCTTAATCATAGCTTAACATAATGGTGCAAGAGCTTACATGTGAAGGAGTTATGGGAGATGATTTTTGTGTAGACTGAAATCATGCCCATGAACCTTTAGCTAATAGCATTATTTTCCACCACCCAGATAATCTTGTTATCAATCCAACTTCTTTGTACAGATGTGGTGTTTGTAGATATAATTGGATTGGTGATTCAAATGACTTATTAATTTACATGCTCCCCTGATGAATCTAACCACGCTCAGTGGAATCTGGGTCCAACCCTGTGGACCTAATCAATTATAAAATCAATAATAGGGTTAGATTCTTTTTCTCTGGCAAACAAATAATAGGGTTAGATATAGGTTCATGTTTTGGATATCCAACTACTTTATATATACTGTCGGAAATTTTCAAAGAAAATGACATTTTTTGTACGCGTTGGGTCTTAAAACTACTAATAAAGAATGTATATATTAGGTGAATTTTAATTATTTTTAAGGTCCTTCACATATATAGGTACAAACATATAGGTGAAGAGGACATGCATATGATAAGACAGATTATTCTTCTAGGTTATGGTGGTTTTAGGGTTCTAAGTTTTTTAGTAGGATTCATAATTAAGCTTTCAAGTTTTAGGGTTTCAAATTTTATTCTAACCTATTCAGGAATGATTTCAGATATCAACCATATTTCATGGAGAAATTCTTGACTTTCAGTCCTTGGGATTGGTGACCCAGATAAGTTCTCAATCATCCTCTTCTCACCCTTATTCTCGTTCTTGCTGCAAAGACAAAGATGACTTCATTTTATTCTTTTGGAACTTTTGATGAAGGACAATTTTGCATGCTTCATTCTCAAACAAAAGCCAAGAGAGTAATAACTAATAATGCCAATCTCTCCAGCTCTGTGAATCGCTTTTGTTCTTCACCTGTACATATCTCCAGGGCTCTCATCAGTTCTGCTTTTCTCCCTCTCCTGAACATTGCATGCATGGATTCCTTTATCCCTCTGTGCATGTCTCCTCAGTAACTGGCATTCTGCAGGTAGGTGTTTTTAGTAATCAATTTTCAACAATCTTTCTTTTCCAGGGAGAAATACCCAACAAGAGAATCCAACTTTAGAGATTCTTGACAGAATTTTTATGCTTTTAAGTGAGACTTAATGGATCAATTATCCTGAGCTGTGATGACCAAAGGGTTCCCTGCGAAGCTTAAATTCTAGAGATGAATGATGATGTCCATGAATGATGACAACCTCAATTGGGAGGACTGTGTATCGAATGAAATGGAAAAGAACCCCACCTCCATGTCTCTTTGACTGTTTGTTGAATGAAATAGAAAAAGGTAAATTTAGAACTCTTGATTGGATGATTTGGATGATTTGAATTCCTGCAAATTAAATTGAGTACTCCAGTCACAAGGATGATGACCTCCACCCACCCTTTTTTGCAAAATTTCAAAGTTCTAATCATGATGTTTGGGGATGCACTGAAAGCCCGGCCCACCTAATCTTGTCGGCTTAGCCTTTCTTTGTTTGTTTGTTTCTTTCTTTCTGGGTTGGGCCTATCTTCGTGGCCCACTTGAGTGGGCTCGGATGGGCTGGGATTGTAGTAGTATCTTTTCTTAATATAGAATGGATATAATTGAAGCCTGATCTGGTTCCAGACTTTTGGGCAAAAAAATTAAAAATAATAATAAAAATATAAAAAAATTCAGGGTTCGGGACTGTAGAATGCATATGTGCTTAATTGGAAATTAGGTAATTTCCAATTTTACTCCTTGACATTTGGTTCAAGCCAAATTTTTTCTTTAAATAAACAATTATTATATATAGGGGATGAAGAAATTATATATGTTGTCCACAAGGGTAGAATCCCCAACCTTTACTAGTCGACCAACCCTGCATTGGGGGATTCAAGTCATTTTTATTTTAAAAGGAAATTATATTTTATAGATTTTTTTACATGTGGGTCCCTTAATGGACCACAAACTAATGTTGGGTCCATTTAGTATAGTATATATTCAAATTTCAAATGTGGAAAGACTAAAATGCTCATCAGATTATTTAATATATTGGGTTATTATATTTTTTTCTTTTTTTTGGATATATTTATTTTTTAACCAAATAATTAACGCTTAATGACCAATCATCTCTTTTTAAAACCATATATTAACATAATATATTAAATAATCTTAAGGGTATTTTGGTTACTTTACATTTGAAATTTGAATAAACTTAACAGCGGCTAACGAGATTAGTTTGATTTGGACCCCACACGTAATATATTACACTAAAGGAAGATTATGGTCCACTAAAGGGACCCACATGTAAAAAACTCTATTTTATATTTGTCTTTTTTATGGTGTACAAAAACTAACTAATGATACATCGTCATTCTTATGGCCAAAATACCCTTATAAGTTTTTGATTTTTTTCTTAAATAGATAGCATATTAGTTAGAAGCTTATTCCAATACCAAGTTATTGATACCTCATATCTCTCTTTTAAGTTGTGTGTAAATTGAAGAAAAGAAATGAAAATGATGCAAGGACATTTTTGTTATAAAAATAATAGTGTGTCCTTAAGTGATTTTTTAGATACACTAGTAAAACTCATACATGCCTTTGCACGTGTGTATATATATATATAAAATAAATAAATAAATAAAAAAAGAAGATGAAAGGACATTTACTTTACTAAATATCAATATTATACAACCTAACCTCAAATGCAATTTTCTTTTAAACTTGACCGTCATTAGTTGATGTCTATAGCATTAGATGTTTTATTTTCTGTGGTGTCCATTTTTGACAAGATTCCTTTTAGCGTATAACAATTTTCGACTTTGAAACCTAAAGAGATCCTAATGATAGTAATCCTATTATTTGTCAATATTGGATTCAGATTAAATTAAAAAGATATAAAATGAAGAATACCATTGATGAAGCAAGGAAAAGAAAGAAAGGAAAAAGGGCAGAAGGAAATAAAAGATTTTAATTTCTTGTTTTGTTTTTCTTTACAACATAATAACTTGGATGCTCCATTTTGTTGGAGAATTACAAATGGGTAAGAATCGACTCCACACAAATTGCACGAACAGAGATGCCTACAAGGAAGGAAAATTGTAGATTATTTGGTCCTTCTAGATCTTCATTTCAAATAGACAAAGTGAAAAATTGTGGCGCAAGAAATATCTAGATGATTGAAGAACAAAGTATAATAATATAATATATAGATCCAATTAACCTCACCTTATCATACCATGTAAAAGAAGACCAGCATACCATTATACTTATTTGAAATAGCTCCAGTAAAAACACCATCTAGGATAACTCTAAAAAGAAATTTAAGAACACCATTTGGGATAACTCCACATGGAATTTAGGTTCATGTTTTATTTATATTTTTCAGGCTCAAAGTTGAATGCATCAACAAAATGGACAATGTTGGGGCCATCACTTCAAGAATCTAGGACAACCTACTATATGATAACATCACCAAAGCACTTTTAGCCTCTCTTTTTTTCTTTTTCTTTTTTTGGTGAAAATATATGAAATTCTTGACTTTAAAACAATGAGAATAGAATCAATCACAACACAATTTAGGATCAAATTCAAAATGTCCTCGAAAATGATTCAGACTACCTCAATACCAATTAAACACACATGTAGCCTATAATTGATGTTTTGAATATGTTCCTCACACACATAGCCAGGATATTTCAACCTTTCAGGTAATGAGCCATATGATTGCGATAGCATAGAAAACAATGAGAATGCAAAAGAGTCTTTCTCACACTTGGAAGATTATGTATAGGTAACATAGGAAAAGATATCATAAGATGATACAAATGCCTCTATATGATTTAGCTAAAAAAAGAGGATATATGATAATTCACTAGATTCTAGTAATCAGGTCGTCTAAGGTTGTCTAACTCTGTCAGGGAGTTTGAGCAACCTGTAGAAAAAGAAAAGCTAAAATTGGTTGGAAGATTTAAATAACTTTTAGAAAGAGTAGCAAAGCTTTATCAAGTTTAAAGCGGATGATCACTTGGACATCTCACACCTTAATGCTTCCTACCATTAAATGCAACTTTCTAAAGTAAACATTTGCTCACCAATTTTAATTCAACAATAAGTAAAGAAATAAGAGAAGCTCTTAAATTATATATTAAATGGAGACAATTGGGAAAATAAGACAGTAATGCAGCTAGCATTCAACAACTTTGGCATTAGAAGCATATACTAAAAACGCATTGCAACAGTATTCCATAATTCCAAATAGATATGTTACATCCAAGGCAATCAAGACATCGGAATTTCATTCCAACCAGAGATAAACCAAGATAAAACAACATAAACCTTCACTGTAATGGACAACACCATAATTCGAGAAGATTGTATTGGGATTCCCACAAAGGACTAAAAAAGAAATCGATATCAATCTACCTCCCATGTTATCAACCAAGGTGTTAGACAAAGTCGGTACACCATTTTCCTAGACCTGCCAACTATTTGGCATTGATGAAAAGTTATTCCCAAGCCTCAACCCTCACTTTTGATCTCCAATTAAACATTTGTTATGGGCATGCATCCAATCCCCTCCTATATTTAAGGAAATAAACAAGAATGCAAAAACAGATTGTAAAGCCTAAACAATAGCAACACAAGCACACAGAGAGAAATAGTAATTTAAATTTGAAGTTACTTCATTTGCATAGCCACTATAGAGGCAAAGTGTTTCAGAAAAACCATAAAAGGCATCAATATCCTCTGCTTCACCATATCAATTGTAGCTTTTGGTGGACATCTAAAGGTTCTGAATGCGAATAGAAAAATGCTATTAAAATAAATAGATAAAAAATTGATACAACCAAAGGATGAATCAAGATTATGCACTGTGAGGAAGAGAGTAGGCAATAGGCAACAGGCAATGAGGCAGGTTTCAACTCTTTAACCTTCGCTGTTGTTAACCTTAAAAAGAGGAGAGAGAAGGATGCTTGGTTTTTGAACTTGAAGGACCCCTCGCTGGCAGTGGATAATTTTGTAAGGAGAGAGAAGGGCGCTTGGTTCTTGGATCTGAAGGAACCCTCGCTGGCAGTGGATAATTTTGTAAGGAGAGAGAAGGGCTCTTGGTTCTTGTTAAAAGACAGATGTGTGCTTAGGGGGAAGAGATTTCTTAGTAGAAGCGCTCCTTAGGTCTTGAATTTAGTAGTACCACTCCTTAGGTCTTGCAGAGACCATGGAGATGGCATTGCTCCTTTTTTTTTTTTTGGGGGGGGGGGGGGGCATAGATGACAAAAGGGTTCTTCATTCTTTCCATGTGGCCGCATAGGGAGACAGTAATCGGAGAAAATCTGTAACTAAAAAATCCCCATTCATTTTTTTGCGGTCAAGTTTGTGTTGCATAGATGACAATAGGGTTTTCCATTCTTTTGGCAAATCTTGCCATTGCAACCAATCCAGATAGCATGTTCGTCGCATTGGGTGTTTAGATACCACAGCTGGCTTTCATACGGGCTTGGCTTGTGAGTTTGCTTTATTGGAATGATATGGAGATGACGTTTGAGTTTTCGGAAATCAGATGTAGCTTTGTGAAGGATATTTTGGTCCATTGAAATGATGTTTGGGTTTATGGATAAGATTTAGTATAACTTTCATAATCAAATAAGATTTATAACTAATTTTGGTTGGGTGGGGGTTGGAATGCCGTCAGTTGGGTTTGATTAGGACCCTTTGAGTGTCGTGTGCATGGGGGTTTTGTAGCATACGGGGTGTGGAAAGGTAAATACCTATTCAGGGAGGTTTTTTTTTTTTTTTTTTTTTTGGTCACGCTTTTTAATTGAAAGGTGGGCAAGAAAACCCAAGCGTCTTGATTACAAGCTTCAAGAAGCCAGGCGGACGGGCCAATAGTCCTCTTGCCCGGCCGGGCCTTCCTAGCTGGGATCGCTCGAGTTAGCCCACCTAGAAACAAAGTGAACCGCCACAGGTTCAGCGACAACACTTCCTAATGTCCTCAATCCCGCCGCTTCCCTCCGGGAAGGGGATCGCCGCTTGCATGGTGCTAGAATCACCTCAAAACCAAACACTTAAGCCAACTGCGCGCCCAAGCAAGCTTCCCGAAGAGCTAAGTTCGCCGGGTTGGAACCGACTAGGATCGAGCCGCGTGCGGCAAAGGCCGCGGTCTCTCCAATGACCCAGCCGCGCCTCTTCGGTGGGAGCAGAGGTCGTTGACCTTAAATAGGGGCCGGGAGGAGCCGGTCCTAGTATCCGGATCCACCATCACGGCGGAGCCGGCGCCCAAACTCATAGTGCTTTCCATGTCTTTGACATCGCTCGAGTCCAACATTTCCCATTGATTAGATCATTACGAGCCAACCAATGACCGCAGGTAAAGAAGAAATGCTGGAGCCTCTTTACTTGCCCTTGGATCGGAAATTGCCAATGCCCCCAATTATTAATGTATGGATCAAAGAGGTCCGAGTCTACTCTTCAATCATGCCCGAAAGTCCCATGCCAAACCATAATGCTCGAGAGAAATCACAACTAAACAAGTGTGGTCAATAGATTCCAACTCAGGCCGCATCTCCTCAGTAGGGTCCCTCTTTCTGTCTAACTTGTGTTCTCTCCTGTGGCCAGGCTTGATTTGGCTTTCCATAGAAGTCTGAATTTTAGGATAACATTGTGTCCGATTCTTTTCCAAGACTCGGGTACTACTTCCTCCCATAAATGTCGACGAGAGGATGAAGGAGCAAAAGAAGCCTGTGAATCCCTGTGGTTACACCGAACATGATATGCCGACTTACGAGAAGATCCGTTAGAAGCACCACCCCGATACTGTCCTCCCGGTACTTGGCCGTGAATCTTTAGATTGCCTTCACTTCGTGATCTGTAAATAATTGTTGTAAAAGAGGTCTATTCCAACACCTTGAGCTGGTTCTATGAGATCCGAGACCATTTGAAGAAGGCACCCTCTAGGCTTAGAAGAAGAGATCCGAAAGTTTGATAAACCGGAATCCAATTTGAATCCCGATATGGGTACTTTCACCATTTCCAACCAAGTTAATGAGACCCAATTTGGGATGTCTCTCCCTATCGAATACTCTGCCATGCCCATGAGGCCCGTGCCTTTCCTTGCCTCCGGTCCATGGGAAGTACCCGCCTTGATAAATGTTGCCCGGGAAGGTCCGGGGGCCCATAAGCGCCATGCTACTTTCGCAAGAGAGCTCTATTATGGTTGGATCACGAACCAAGCCCCCCTTATCTTTAGCCTCGCACAATCTAGCCAAGACATCCAATGTACTTTATGCTCCTCCTCTTCTCGACCCCAATAGAAGTTAGATATGGACTTTCGCACATCATTATGAAGGTCGTCGGAAGAAGGAAGTGAGACCCGTAAGATGGAATGGCGGTGTACTGATTTGATGAGGACTTCCCATCCCGGGCAAGTACCTTGGCTTTCCAACCTTGTGTTCTTTTGAAGACTTTTTCCCCCACCTCTTTGAAGATATCCGATTTCTTGACCCCAAAGTCGGAAGGAAGGCCGAGATATTTGGATGGACCATCACCATACTTGATTTTTAATACTCGAGCAAACCATCTTCTAAAACGAAAAGGGTGTTGGGCTGGTAAGGATGCTTACTTTCATTAATAGCTTGCCGCTTTGCAATATAGTCCTCGGCTTTGAGTGCAATCGGTGAGGTTCTTCGAAACAATAAACAATCATCGCTGGGTCTGTCTGTTCGGGGTGTTTTGGTCAAACCAAAATACATAGGACGACTATTTCAAGTTTTCATTTTATATAGTAGTATGATAAGAGAGTTTATCCAAAAAAGTTATTAAAAAATAATCATATTACCTTAATTTATGATTTATAATAAAAAATCATATCCATAAGATACTTAATGGAATAATTAATTGTTTAGATAGTGAAATTAACATATCCACATCCGGAATCTCCTGAATGATTACAGAGACGGATTCTTCTGAAGCGGTTAGCATCTTTGAGATCCGCTCAGGGTTTCGAAAATCAAGGAGCTTAGCCCATGGTTTATCTCTTTCGATTATATAAAAGCATCCTCAAATCCCAATTAAGAAAATCCAATTCCTAATTAATTTCTTCTTCCTTACTCGAATGTTGCCATTTTAGGTATCAATTAAATCAAGCTGTTCTTTCTCGCTCTGGATTTCGCTGTTCCTTGATCTATCTATCTATCCAGTCGATCTCTGCGCAAAAGGAACTGTAGGAAAAGAGCGAGTGAAAGCAGAGATACCCACATGGATTCCTCCATTTTTCGCTCTGAAGCACTCGTTGCTGCCCCTCTCTGCCCTGCTTCTGCATCCTTTTCGACCCTTCTTCACCGTCTACCTTGTGTCCTGTCTTCTCCCTGCCCTCGACTTCCCTGTCTTATTACTTCTGTCTCTCGTCCCATGTATCCCTACGACCGCTCTGGTCACCTTCGCAAGTTCTGTTCTGCTTCTGGAAGTGGGATTTTGAAGACTAACTCAGTGCCGGTATGTCTATTTATCAATTGCCCCTGCTTTTAGTTTTTCGAATAATTTAAACCTGGTCAGACCATGTCATGGCACCTCTAATCCTGGAGCGAGGCCATTGTTCAACTGTAAACTCTGAATGATTTTAGGTACAAGTTGGGGGTTTACATTTGTTATAGAAGAGCCAGAGCTAAGCTTTTATGGACTTGGAATGGCTGCCTAGGCTTTGCTAGTCCTCGTTTTCTAAATTGTGTTCTCTTTTACTATTTTCTTCCGGAGAATGCTAGCTAAACTGACACATTGCAGGTTTTTGATCCACTTGGACAAGCTTCTGCAAGTGACCCACTTGAGAATCTTTCCCATCGTCAGCATTTTACTAGGCATCTAGTAATATATTTAGTTAGTTGGGGTTGACAGTTGAATGCTTTTGCTTGGAGCCATTTAGCCTGTCTTTATTTAGTAATGCCTCGTTGTCTATCTCATATTTTGGCTCATCTTTCTTTCTTGTGGACTGACAGGCAAAAAATGGAGTATATACAGTAGGTGAATTTATGACCAGAAAAGAGGATTTACATGTTGTTAGGACTAACACAACAGTTGATGAAGGTAATGTGAACTTTGGTCTTATGTCATCAGCTTTGCTAAAATTCTTTCATAGTCTTGTTGTTCTGAATCTTTTGGTCAACAGCATTGGAGACTCTTGTAGAGAAAAGGATTACGGGTTTTCCTGTGATTGATGATGACTGGAAATTGGTATGTAATCATATGCTATCCTTAAAACATTCCGTCCATATGAGCAACTAGTATATGGCATATGCACTTGGAATTTTTACTGCCTTGAAACTTGTCGGTCTGGTGTGAACAATGATACGACATTCTATATTGCAACTGCTGCTTAAACTTAGAGCCCTTCCCTAGGGGATTTAAGATTTGTGTCAAGTAATTACATTCAAACATAGTTTTCTATGGAGTTTATAGACTTAGAATTGCTGCTTATTTATAGGATGTTACAATTTAATATCAAACTGGGTATACACTTTAAGTTGGTTCTAAAGCTAAGGTGGTGCAGAGAGTAAAAATTACTTCCCCAGTGGGATGCGACGGTTCAATATAAGAATGTCATCCTGCCAGGAGACAGAACTGATGCAAAATGTTGTCATTGGAATTATGTTCCATGCAGTAATGATGATAATTGAGGCTAGCTGTGGATGTTCTTGGTCTAGACATTCCTTGAATATATAGGTATATTTCAAGTGAGCTTGATCTTCATTAACCTGAAATGTTAATCTATGTGATGGAACTATGAAAGCATAACTCTAGAAACCTGTGTGATGAAAACAGTGGGAGATGCTAGCACTGAATGGTTGTTTGGTGATATTCAACCCCCAAACAAGATGCTATTATTTCCCAATTCATCAGAGTCTTGGTCGAACATTTGAATCCCAATGGAAATTTTGATTCTGTTTTGAGTTCATTTTATTTAGCATGAAAGGAGTCGCTTTGACATTTAGGTATAGGTTGCTGGTTTCCCAACTTTCTTTCAATCCTAATTGTATTCTATCTTATCATGTCCTCTGTTCTGCAATATTTTATAGTCTTGACACACGCATGACATTCCTAGGTGGCTAAGAGGACTAAGTTTTAAGCAGTTCTAATAGACAAGGTTTAAAGTATCGGTATCGAGTATCGTATCGGTCAGGTGATTTTAAAAGACGTATCGTCCTGTATCGAGTATTGTATCTCTCTAGCTAATGTATTTTAGTGTAATTCAATAGAGAGACGTATCGAGATGTATCGTATCAGTTGGGTCAAATATGGATACATATCGGCTAGTATTGTATTGTATTGTGGGATACTTTAGACCTTATTAGTACTTTGTATTGGGAATGAGTAGTCATGCCTTTGTAAGTGATTTTTTTGTGGTGATGTAGTTGGGTATCTTAGTAATGTATCTGTGTAGCAATTACATATCATGTCCTTTAAATATTGCATCTTGAAGGAAGAAAGATATGATTTAAAAACCCAAAACACCGCTTGCCTAGTATGTATCATCTGCCTGCTTGCATAGTGAGACGTATAACATTCTTGAAAATGCTCATCTCCAGCTATTCTCTTTCATATCAGAATCACCATCACCATCAACATCAATACCTCAGATGGCTATGCATTTTAGAAGTACTGACATTATTTCCAGGATACTGGAGAAAGTGATATGACTACCATATCATCTTATTTATCTGGAAGTTGCTACTGGAGAAGCTAGTAAATCTTATTCCTGTTGCATAAATGCCAGGTTTCTAACTTTTTCAGCAATTTGTTTCTCCTGTGTGTGATAAGTACCTTGTGTGACCTTTCTCTGAGACAGTTATGTATCATCCGCTTCTCCTTGTGTAAGAAAGTAATTCGGCTCATATGTCAGCCTCAATCTTTCAATTATCCTTCATTTGAAATTTGTTAATGACTGCTACAAAAGAAAATAGTCACTCCGTTCTGACAGCAAGTCTAGAAGAAGAGAGGTATTACATGATGAGAATGTGACAAAACATCTTCCTCCTTCCGTTGTTGCTGCACTAACTGTTGTACAAAGCAGTGTGAAGCATATAGGCTTAAAAATTCAAACCAATGCTGCCAGAAACATGGGGTATCAGCTTTTAATTACAGCAGAGAAAATAGAGGCCTTGGTAAAATTTTCTGGCTACTTTGACTACTTTAGTCATCTATTTTTCTTATTTGCTACCACCATCATTTCCAGTTACCAACCAGGAATGCTTAACAGGCTTGACATAGCTTTGATATCCGGGTGTTTTACTCATGCCTCTATGGACTCTGTTATGTTTCAACCCAAGTAGCATACCATCTGCCCTAATTAATCTCTCCATAGAAATGGAATTAGGATGAAGCACCAAAGAGCAAATTCACAGCCCTTCATCCGGATGCAGACTCGCTTTAAGGCTTGATTTAATTTGGCCAGGTTTTGGTATAGGTTTGGGGTTTAATAATTGGCTTTAATATTGTAATGCGCTGAAATAGAAGTCCCAAAAAGGGGTTTCACAAAAATTCTTATTTTGTTACTCCTTCTAATATTGCAGAGTACATTATGAGTGTTTGGGCCTAAGTATGCAGTTTTTCAATACAGGAAAGAGTACTGATTAGTTGTCTAGTTAGGAAAGTCATAGTAATTGAGTCAATCTAGGTTATTTTATTTTGGTTTCTATTAATAAATAGTTTAATTAATAGGCCGTACTACCTCATGGTTCAAATTGAATGAATTGATTTGCAATGTGGCAGTGATGGCTGTAGTTTTTCACTCTCTGTTTCTATGGTAAGATATTCTCTCTCATTCCCCCTCTCTCTCCCTCTTCCCCCTTCCCCTCCCCTGTTCAACTGTTAGGCCAATTCCATTGCTTGCAGGCCAATCAGAGCTATTCAAAATGATTGATTGTGCCTCACCTTGTGGTTGACTTTTGATGGCAATGAAGTTGCCATAACAACAGTGCTGTTATTCTTTATCGTTTCAAAGAATGAGCTTCAAGCTTATCACCATAGACAGGGATTAAACAGTTTCCTTACACAAAACATCATCCAGTTTTCTGGGCTAGCTTGATTATCTGATTGACATTGCCAGACGAGTCACACTGACTTGTTATTCTCGTCGACTTTGATCTATGTAGTCTCTTAGGAAGTAAACTATGGGTGATTAGTGAATAAAGTCTTTCTTACTTGGGATTCAGGTTTTATTTATTCTTGTATCAATAATTGTATGATCTTTTCAAAAATCTCTATTGATTTTTCTGTGTTTCAAACTAAAGTCTATTACTTTGTCTTATTTCAACACATTAACTAGAGGGTTTTTTTTTTTTAATTTAATTGCAGGTTGGTGTAGTTTCTGATTATGACTTGCTAGCATTGGACTCCATATCAGGTTTCCAAGCTTCAAAACTATAACTGACTTGTCATTCTATTATGCTGATGAAAAGCTTCCTCTTATTGATTGATTTTCTTTTCTTCCTCTTTAATACAAGTTGTTGTGGGAAACTTTCAACTTAACACTTCCTTATTTGATTTGAATCTTTATTGTTTCATATTCATACCTATTGCTTGAATTTATATCAACTTTTTTCTTCTTCTTCTTCTTCTTCTTCTTCTGCTGCTGCTTCTTTTTATTTTTATGTTTTATTATTATGCTCCAGTTTTCACGAATTTGACATTATATTCTAAACTGCATCCCCCCCCTGGCGCGGCAGAAAATTGGTGCATGAGAAAGAAAGGGAAACAAAGTACAGGGAATGCAACCTGTAGGGACCGTCTTTTAGATTAGCCTAAAAGATGGGGAAGGGCCCCTAAAACAAACAGTTCACGCACTGGAAACAAATAAAACTTCCAAAAGAACACATTATTGCAACAAACAATAAATAACAGTGAAGCCATATTTTATGTTGGTGATAATGTAACTACTTTTCTTCACAGATATCCTCAGAGAACTACAGACAATTCTGCAATAATGTTATGGAAATTAATTTGCAACAGACAGGTGGCACTTGTGCCTTTTGTCTTAGACCTAGATGATGAATTGGAGACGAATTATTGTTAGTCATGGTATTTGTTCTTGGTATGGCTCCATAGAATACCCTAAAGGATTTGTCTTGCTTACAACCAATTCCCACATTGTGTCTCCATTTCAAATTGTGGAGTTGTTAACAAACCATTTTCATTTGTTCATAATGGGAGAATAAAAGAGATCGAATGATTCATGAGGAGATGGGGTATGGAGAGAATAGGATACAAAAGATAGGAGATAGAGTTTGGTGCCTTTATTTGTGGTTTTGATACTGTAAATGAGTAAAGCAAGAAAAAAACATCTGTTGGTGAAACATTGCACATATCTGTGGTTGCTTCTGAAGCAATTCATGGAAAAGGACAGATCTATTGTTCTCAGAAAACTATTATTTTAGCTGTGAATCGAGACTATTGCTTATTTGCCAGTTGTTTTCATTTAGGTAGTGGACGAACTGACACAAGCATGTTTCCTGAAGTTGATAGCACTTGGAAGGTACATAAGAACTATTATTTGCTTGCTTGCTTATTCATTGTTGTTAATTGAAAATCAATAGATATCCGTATTTGTAATTGTTCTACTTTGATATTGTTACGTCCCTTGTGCTTTCCTTTTCCTAATGTCATATGGTGATGTTCTGCTAAGTGAAAGCAGTTGGGGTTCTAATTTCCCAGATGCTAAGTGATGCATCACACACGTAGTCAATTGAAATTCTTAAGAAATCTTGAAAGAAAAAACTGCTGAGACTATCTGCAGCACTGATTGGTCATCATAGACCTCTAGCAGTCAGTCCGTAGTGCTTTCCACTGCTATTACGTTGCTAATATGCAAAAAGTGGCTTCACATTAGTAGGATATCATGAAGCTGAAGTCGAACAGTATGTGAAATGCTCCCTTTATGGATGACTCCATCGAAGTCTTAAGCTTTTTATCTGCTAGACCCATTGGAAAATTGAAATTTAGCTCTCTTGAGAGAGAGAGAGAGAGAGAGAGAGAGAGAGAGAGAGGGGGGGGGGGGGGGTGTTTGAACTTAAGGCTCTTACTCTCAATGGTGTATTGTGCCATATTGACTTATAGAGATGTGTGAATCCTTTGATGTGGTTATATATGATTGTCCAATTCAGCCACTCTGATTTCAGAAGGCTTCATTCTGACCCATGATTGAGTTATAGATCTTGGGGTTCATTAATATAATGTGCCGCTTTATAAGCCCATATTTGGTTCGTAGTTCTGTGTACAAGATTAAGTTTTTAATGATAAGATTGAGAGGGTCAGATGTGCTGTTGATTGGTGTCTTCAATTAACAACTCCACAAAAACCAGACATTTGATCATTAATATTAAGGCTGAAGTAAAACTTACTATGAGATTTTTCTTCTTTGGTTTTTTGTTTTGGGGGTGGGGTGGGCGTTGTGGACCCAAGATTTGAGATAAGATTATTGGCTGATAGTAGAGTAATTGCAGATAAAGAAAAGCCTCAACACATACTTTCAAAAAGTAAGAATCTGCAGAAAATACGTGCCACAACCTTCTTAATGTCTTGTACTTGCGATAAGAATGATGAAAACCCATGGAAGACACATTAGATTCCTAAGGGCTCTAGTTATGCTTCATAAAATTGGTAAGTAGAGCCTTCAATCATCATAGATTGTATAGGTTGGTCCCTCAGTCTGGATGGGAGTCTCTATACCAGAATGAAGAATAAGAAATTCCGACTTATGGGAGCTCTTTTACAATGTGACTGATAGGAATCCAGCTACTCCCTTAATTGAACCATGTATTCCAACTCTTGGAAGCCCTGAATTCTCAAAGATAAACCCCTGCAACACACAATATCACCAAATCCTCCCCCCCCCCACTGGAAAAAAAGAAGAAGACACACACACACACACACTGCAACTGAAGATAAACAGAGCTAGATGAAGGCTCTGAATGGATTGATTCAACTGACTCAATCTTAAAGATAGCAGTACAATGAATGCCAATTCCAACACAGGATCTTCCCTAATCTGAATACCACTCAAATTGCTCCTAACGAGAGTCTTCCTCTCCCTTGCCAGCAAAGCTCACCCCTCTTACTTGCTTTTTGCCTACCTCCTACCCCAGCCCTCCTCTATATAATCGGAATCTTGACCTCTACTTTGCACCTAAGCCATATCCTCTAAAAGGTGCCAACATGAAATCTGGCTGCTCCCCAATGAACCCCTGCCACTCGTCCTTGTCCCCCACATGGTCATTTAGTTTGATGTCCTACAGTCCCTTTATTGCCCTATGGTATACCCCTCAGTTGTTGGTGTCTTAACAGTAATTGGCAGAGCTTTGAGAGAACCATAAAACTATAGTAAGAATTTGAGGATCTAAACTAGCAATAGATTTAGGGTAATCTTACTAGTGCATTTTCCATTATTTATAGTTGTCTAAAACATAATCTGAAAAGGAATCATATTAAACAAGTAATCATAACAGTATAGGAAACTACCTAGACAGGGTAATTACTAAATAACACCTACACCTAATACCACCTATCTATTTTTAACTCTACTGACGCCACATGTCATAGACCAATACCACTACCACCATATGATCCAATAAGGTGCAAAATATTTTTTCTAGGACCATTAATTAGACAGAGTACTTCAAAATTTTGTGGAAACTTGGAACCACGTATTTTTTGCTCACTTGCATACAACACCAACAATAAGCCTTGTCCCATGGCTACATGGATTCTTGCCTTCCAATCAACTCTGTCTGAGATCATGCTAGATACAAGGCCTAAGTTATGCATATCATTTCTCACAACTTCTCTTAAGGTTATCTTAGGTCTACCCCTAGCTCTTCTAGTTCCTTTAATTTGGATTATATCACTTTTCCATACAGGGGCATTTATAGGTCTTCGTTGAACGTGGTCATGCCACCTCAAACGAATTTTTCGAAGCTTATCACTTATGGAAGCAACTCCTAGACCAACTCTAATATGATCATTTCTTATATTATCCTTCCTAGTATTGCCACTCATTTAACATCCTCATTTCTGCTACATTGAATTTATCTATATGATTCTTTTAATAGCCCAACACTCTGCACCGTACATCATGCTGGTCGAACGATGGTCCTATAGGATTTTCCTTTAAGCTTTAATGGAATACGTCGATCACACAAGACCCCTGACACACCTCTCCACTTCATCCACCCTATTTTAATTCTTTGGAAAACATCATCCTCTATATCACCTCTTTTATTTATGATTGATTCTAGGTACCTAAAATAGTCACTCTGAGGAATCTCCTTATCGTCAAGTTTCACCACCTCATCGTTTGCTCGATCATGACTAAAGTTACAAACTAGATATTTTGTCTTCGTTCTACTTAATTTAAAGCCTCTTGATTCCGAAGCTGTTTTCCATGATTCTAACTTAATATTAATCCCCAGTGAGTCTCATCTATCAATACAATATCTTAACAAAAAGCATACATCAAGGGACCTCGTCTTGAATGTCTTTGGTCAATTTATCCATTACAAGTGCAAATAAATATGAGCTTAAAGTTGATCCTTGATGTAGCCCAACTATAATTGAGATGTTCATTATTTTGTTCCCCCCACTGTTCTTGCACTTGTCATTGAACCATCCTTTAAATATGTTTATATATTTACTTGCAACACTTCTTTTCTCTAGTACTTGCCAAATTAACGCTCTAGGCACTCTATCATAAGCTTTTCAAAGTCAATAAATACCATATGAAGGTATTTCCTACACTCTATATACCTTTCCTTAAGTCTCCTAATTAGGTAAATAGCCTTCGTTGTAGATCTTCCCGACATAATCCTAAACTTGTTCTCCGTAATTGTGGTTAAGTGTCTCAAACTGGTTTCAATTACTCTATCCCATAATTTCATAGTATGGCTCATCAATTTAATGCCCCTATAGTTATTACAGCTTTGAATATCTCCTTTATTTTTGTAAATTGGAACTACAACACTTCTCCTCCATTCATCAGGCATTTTCCCTTTGCTCATAATCTTAGTCAACCAAACTAGCCCACAGGCAGACAAATTTTCCCAATGAAGAATTGCATCTTCTTTATCTAATTGATGCAGTTATTATAATGGATTATATACTTGTATATTCACATAAAGAATTTTCTTAAATGGTGTATTTCTGAATTTAATGTGGCTCTGATAGAATTTATTGCATTTTTTGTGCACTACATGCTGTCTTATTTGGTTTTCGTCTATCTATGAATTTTTGGTTTGAAATTTTTTTCGTTATGAACTGCTGGTCCTTAAAACTCTTCATACTTGTTTTCAGACATTCAATGCACTACAGAAATTGCTCAGCAAGACCAACGGGAAGGTTATTGGTGATGTGATGACACCTGCCCCACTTGTTGTTCGTGAAACTACCAACCTTGAAGATGCCGCTAGGTTCTTTACCTTTCACTTTTGATGTCTTTTGAACCCCCCCCCCCACCAAAATAAAAATCAAAAAAAGAAGAAAAAAACTTTTGATGCCCTCCACCAGCAGCCTCCCAAGGGTGGCATTCCCATATTTTCACCATAATATAATTTTTCTGCTGTTGTGGTTTGAGGTTAAATAGCTGGAGCCTTTTTACTTGGATTCATGAAACTGAACTTCTTCTCCTTTTGCATTGTCAGATTATTACTTGAGACAAAGTACCGTCGACTTCCTGTAGTTGATAGCGATGGCAAACTGGTGAGGGGTCTTGAATGGTTTTATTAAGGTTCAATGTTTGTCATTCCTTTTACTTTGCTAATTTCTGAATTGCCTCTGTTTTTCAACTTCTTCCCTACCCCCCAAAAAAGATTGGACTCATTACGAGAGGAAATGTTGTTAGGGCTGCCCTTCAGATAAAACATGACTGTGAAAGAACAGAATGAAATGCTTGCTAGGAATGTATTTTGAGGTCACCATCCTGGCAGGTTACTGGATCATCTGGCCTTTATCCGGGTTGCTTTACAGAAGAAATTTATTTGGCCACTCTTAACAGACAGCAGCTTAATGGCTGTTCGAGTATTTACCTCTTTACAGATAATGGAGGTATATTATTTATGCATAATCTTTAGTTAACATATGTATTCCTATGATAGACATAAAAAAAGAGACTAGTCCTATCTATGAGAGAGAGAGAGAGAGAGGGGGGGGGGGGGAGAGATTGTGTATCATTGGTTATCAGTATTAGTTACTGTGTGCTGGTAAAAGAGGGATGTTATCCTTTCTCTGAGATGCAAATGCTTGTAGATAGAGTTGAATAATATCTTATTTATTGGATCTTAACCTTTCTTTTACAGTTTTTCCTACTCAAGTTTATTTATCACGAAGGCCTTTGCTTGCAGTTTGCTTCTCATGTAGTGTAATGGAACTTGCACATTCACTAAATCCATTTTTAACTGCTCCCTTATTGTCAAGGGGGGTTGTAATATATATGATGGAATATATTTTGCAGTGACTAATTTAAAAGATATTTCTACTTCATGGCCACAACCAGATTAACTTTTCTGGCTGGCCAAAAAATACTGTGTTATGTTATTAGTATGCCATGTTGATTCTGTCTAGGCTTCAGTGTTGCAAAATGGTTGACCATTTCATGTAATTTGTTTCTATGATATGATGATTCTGCACGGGTGGTTTTTTTTTTTATTTTATTTTATTGTGTGGATCCTTGATCCTCACAGTTACAGATAAGATGTTTTACGTTTTTTTGCCGCACAATAAAGATAGAATCTACCTCTAGATACTAATAAAATAAATAAAAGGTGTGATCTCCGGTGGGTTCCATGTGAGGTTACCTTAATATATGGTGAAGCGTGAGGAGACCATATACCTCCCCTAACAAAGACGTGATACGCGCAGGGTTGGTGTGTGTGTTTTTTTCTTTTGGGGCTTGTGTTTTTAAACCACTGAGACAACATTTATCTTTCTTTTGACTCTTCGATAGGGGGGGGAGTTTATCTGTGTTTCAGGACTCCAGTGGCACTTGTATCATGAATGGTAGATGTTCTTCTGCTTATCTTAATCACTGTGGGCTCCTTGCCGTAACGCTTTTTCAAGCCTAGAGCCCGTTCTTATGTCCATTTCCCTGGTTTTTAGGGTAGCATCTGGGGTCTTGGGGTCTACCTGGTTCTTGTTTTAGTCATCTGCTGGGTTCAAAAATCCAGAATCTGGATCGACCCGGGAACCTTTTTTAGATGGATATTGGTGGAGTACAGATCCATTGATCCAAACCCAGTTTTTGAAATACTGTTCATCAAGATTGCTGTCTCTTTCTGGTTGAGAACCCCTGGAGACAAATACCGAACTAGGGTTGAAAAGTCGATTTGGAGGAAATCATAGAGGTTTTGTGCGTGTGCCCAGGAGGGCCAGGATCAGTGGTGCAAAGCTTGAAACCACTCATTGGCAAAGCCGGAGAAAACGATTTTAAAATACCATACTTTGGCCAACTTTCCTCCTTGCCAACCGACACCACAGAAAGCAAAAATAATAACACCACAACCACCCCAGCACCTTTGAACAGTGGAATTTCAAATTTTAGTTGAGATTGAGACTAGCGCACTCATGCAGCCGCAGCAGCATCAGCAGTTTCTTTTCCTTTTTCTCTTCTCTCAATTGGATTCGTTGTAAGAAAGAAAAGTAATAAGGAAACCTCAACCGCTCAAAGAAAAAGTGAACTCTTAATGTTTCTGATCATGTTTACAGATTAAATTGGATTTGGTAAAATTTCAAAGACCTGTTTCCTTTGATTATGGTAACTAATAAAACCCAGAAAGACATAATACTACAAGTTACATTGCTTGTTGATGCTTCCATCAAATTTACCAATTGCAGAAGGAAACCGCATAAACTACCAGTATATACTCCAAAGCTCTCAGATTACTCTTCCATGATTGTGACGGTGATATTGACCCTTTCCCCTCTCCCTCCCTCTCTCTCTCTCCCCTTGCTTTGATGGCCTAACTTGTTGTTTTAGGTGGAGGACCACAGACTCCTGTCTTCCTCTCTCTCTCTCTCTCTCTCACAAGCAGGTCATCTACAAGCAACAGCTTCTTCCTCAGAAAGAAGAAAGAATACCTAACTAATCTTATCCTTTTATCTACTACTTGCTCGTTTCCTATTTGTTGCCTCTCATCAACTGAAAACAAGAAAAAAACCATTACCAGAAGAACAAAAAGAACAGAAAAGATTAAAAAGAATTACCATAAAAAATAAAGAAAGAAAAATTCTTGAGAACTGATTTGAAAAGCTATACAAAGTGCAAAGGATTGCAGTTGTTTATCCCTATTGGAACTGATTGTTTCTTTGATATCCATGACAGTTTTATGAATCCTGGTTGATTTTTTCTCAACCTCTTTTAAGGGTTTGCCAACCATCTGGATACAACCTATTAACAAAAGAAAATATAGAAACAGAGATTCGATGTTCCCAAAAAAGGACTTTCTGGGCTGCTCGCTCTTCAATCTTCATCAGAGCTCTCAGGATTTGGTTTCTGGTTCAAGTCTGGCTTCTTGTTTGATGATCTCTTGCAAGAATTTAATTGAGGACCAATCGACCCAGTCTCGAGTGCATCAACTCTAGCTCCAACCTCTGTTGCTTTCTTCCTTATAGACGCCGCAGACATGTCATGAAGCTCACCTTCTGCAACTAAGTATTCTGGGAAATTGAGACGAGCGGAAGGTCCCCTCAAATAGAAAACAGCCGTATCATAAGCGCGAGCAGCCGCCATGGGAGTTGAATAAGAACCTAGCCAAATCCTTGATCTCTTGTTTGGTTCTCTAATCTCAGCTACCCACTTCCCCCACTTTCTCATTCTTATTCCTCTGTAAGGCTTATCTCTCTGTGACCCTTTACGCGATGTTGTGGTTGTGGTACACACAGGCTCTGAAGTTGTAAAACACGCACCTTCCATATCTGAAACTCGGTTCTTCCCCTTCGATATGACTCACCCAGAAAAACCCAGAAGAGGCGAAGAAGAAAACTCTCTTTTAAATCAAAACCCAGATGGAAGAACCAAAGATATGAACATGGAAACCATCAGTTGGGGAAAATTTGAGGCTCCATGCATCAATACTAACATAAGCAAAGAGAGAGAGGAGGTAGAAAAACAGAGCAAGGGGTGAGTGGAGGAAGAACTGAATTCATCTGAGGTGATGAATCCAACACCCAATCAACCCGTGGAAAAATTGGAAGTTTACGAGTGAAAGATAAAATATATAGAGAGAGAAAAGGGGATTAAAAAATAGGAAAGATAGAGATAATTGAGGGAAGCATGCATTTCTTGAGCCTTGAATTGGGTCGGCTACCACGTTGTCTCCTGTTTAAAGAAAATCCAAACGTCGCCGACACAGCTCTCTCCATCTCTCACAGAAGAGGCTGTTTGTGATTAAAAAATAGATAGATTACTATTGAAACACGAGACAAAGGTTCAGTTAATGAGAGAGAGAGAAAGACAGAGAGAGATGGTTGTTTTCAAAGACGGACAAGTGGATGGAAACAGAGACCCACCGCTAAATAAAATATAGACAAGTGGAGATTTGGAATTGCAATTTCAAACAAAATGGTATGTATATCTGGATCTTTATTTTTTAATTAAAGGAAGAAAAAGAAGATCATTATTTAGTATTATCGTATTTCTGGGATGGGCGGTGGATATACTCATATACGTATGCGTTGTCAATTCTTTCTCATGTTTAAGATTATAATCATAGATTTGAAATCAAATTAATCTAAATCTTCTGAGCAGGGTTGGACTTTGGAGATAACAAAGCTGAAGGGAGGAGGAGAGAGAGAGAGAGAGAAGTGAGGCGAGGAAGGAGATGGGAATGTGGGTGGGGAGGGGATTGAAGAGAGGAGGGTAGGTGAAGAGAAAAGAAAGGGGAGAAAAGATCACCTCGGTTATATCAAACAAGATGTTTAGAAGGTCCTCTGTTCAATTTTCTCTTCTTCTTCTTCTTTGGAGAGCTTCAACTTCAACTTGATGACATCAATGGTTATCAGTTTATAAATTGTCTTTACCGACAAACCGTCTATGAACCTCATTCCAATTAATCCTTATATTAAGTCTTATAGGAAATTAGGAATACTTTCACAATCTAGCATTAGTTTACAGAGGATTGGAGTCGTCTGGAATTTTTTGACCTGTCTATAAGATATTAGCAGATAAAATAAAACAGAGATGAGATTTCAAATGAGCACTCTATGAAATTTTGTCTGTTGTGATGGACAAGTGTTAGGAAAATACAATTTCTAAATAATAGATATGAACTCAAATAGAAGGATTCGCTTTACAATCAGCATGGATATGCAAGTCTAGATACTCTACCCATGGTACCTGTGCCTTTCCCCCCCCCCCCTTCCGGCCCCGGGGGGGGGGGGGGGGGGGGTAAGGGGGTATTCCTTCGTTTGCACGATATCGAATCCATGGCTTTCGAAACCCCGACAGGTTTCTCGCTTTCCTCAACCCGCAAATGCAATAGACCTCAACAGAGTTAGAAGAACCCTAATAGAGAAACGGGTCTCAAATGGTTTGGGGGCTTTCCTCCCCCCCCCCCCGCGCGGGCGCGGGCCCCCCCCCCGGGCGAAGAAAGTGAAGATGAGAAGATCCAAATCGGTAGGAGTTTCTTCTTCTCTGAACCTCCTGCACAACCTACCGGAGTTCAATGCAATGGAGAATCGTTAGGTGAGAAGTTGGTACTTTCCACTTCATCCCACGCAACCCTGCACTCATCCGATGTCGCGCACAACACTTCCGCTCCATCACTTTCTTCTCTTCCTCTCTCATCCATGTTCCTCTCTCTCCCCATCCTTTCCCCCTTTGCTACCGCCATCCTTTCACCGACCGTGGTTGTCGCCCGTGGTTGTCGCTCCACAACCTTTCGACTTCCTATATCAAGAATGACGGTGGATTTCAATCGAAATAGGGGTTCGATGAAACCAAAAGTCGTGCGACTTTGGGACATGTCGGCCGGCGCGTCGCCGGTCCCGCACCGACACGGCCCCCCCCCCCGCTAGATAAAGGTTATGCCCCCTTCACATTTTTTCACCATACAATTGAAGTAAGGTCTGACAAAATGAATTAGAATCAAAACTTCTAATGGTCTCAAATAGAGATCCACCCTTTTTGTGTGATAAAAAAAATGCTATCCTTTGAGCGAAATGCAGCAAAAGAAAAATTCATGGATTGACCCCATCGTCTCCACTCCATAGGAACTACGACATCACCCAAAGGACGCCTTCGGCATCTAGGGGTCACGGACAAACCAAAAACCCTGTTCAATGAGTGGAACGCATTAGCTATCTGCTCTTCGGTTGGGCAGTAAGTGTCAGAGAAGGGCAATCACTCGTTCTTAAAACTAGCATTCTTAAGACCAAAGAGTCAAACAAAAAAGGGGTGAAAATCTCCGTTCTTCATTCTCATATAGCTAGATTCTCTAGAACCACAAGAATCCTTAGAATGAGATTATAACTCAACACCTTTTGAGATTTTGAGAAGAGTTGCTCTTTAGAGAGCACAATAAAATGAAAGTTGTAAGCTATGTTCTCGAGAGAGGGGGAGAGAGTTATTCTCTAGGGTAGAATCAGTCGGGAAGGCCTGAGAGGCGGTAATTTACCCTATGATGGATGATGTCGGTTCAAGTCCACTTATTTCTAGCTCGTGAACTTAGTCGATCCAAAGATATACGACAACACCCAATTTTTCCGATTAGTGGTTTTAAGTAGAGACCCACCCTTCTTGTCCAAGTGGTAAGCAGCTTGGTTCGCTTAAGCAAGGTTTCGGTATCGAAACCTTGTGGATGCAAAAAATCCCCGTTGGGAGGACTCACCCACCACAGCTAGGTGTGCGACCCAGGTCGAACACCGGATTAGTCAGGACAAAACCTTGAAAACCGGGGTTGGCAAACCAAAGAAAAAAAAAAAAAAAAAAAAATGCATACCTTTAGACTCAATCCCTCTACCCCTCAATTCTCATAGATGGATTAATATACTTACAAGATAATATCGCTTTGCTTCTTAATTAGGTAAAATTAGGAGAGAGAAAAGTCGGTGATGGGTGAAGGAAAGCGATAGGGAGAAATGATAAGACCCTCAAGAGAGAGAGAGGAGAGAGAGAGATAAGAGATTTTGAGGTTTTGGATTATGACTAATCACGAATTTGAGTGACTTTCCGTCTACGCAATGCATTCCACCACCAAGAAGTGGAAACAACAGAGAAGGTGATGACCTGCTGCTCCGGTGACTGGTCGCCGATATTCTCTCCAAGAGAAATCTCTTTCTCTTCCCATGCCTCAATCAGCTCCAACTTCTAACGGCCCACCTTCTTCTCCACCAATCCAAACGCTTCATTTTTTTTTCTAAATATATTAAAATTATTTAAATAACGAAAGAATAAAATCCCTCCAAATTCTCTTCCACATTGGTCTGTTCTTCTGCCACGTAGGCTATTGAGTTACTAGTCTCCATTTGGCATCTTCAAATAAAAGTCATTCTGTGTAAACCATTTTCAAACTTGATTCTCTCCTATAGCCTACACCTCTTATTAGCCATTTCTAGCTTAAACTTGATTGTGACAAACCAATTATAAGATAAATTATCAAATTACTTTTGATTATTTTTTATTCAAGATGGGCCCACATGATAATTGGAATCATAAGCAGTTACAGCTGTTGATTGGTTGGGTGATGTGTGTGCAGAAACTTTCCCTGGAGCTGAGTAATGCTAGGCAATAGCCCATCATTGAAACCCTATACTACCTTCCTATAGGACCGCACACAATTTTTAATGATAAATTGAAAAGCATAATCAACTTTACTTGGCTTCATGTCTTTGGGGAGAGGATCTTTTATTGGAAAATGTATCTCTCCATGTCTGTGTTAGATTCTTCTTTTTATCAATTTTTATTATATTTTATGATAAAAAAATAATTTATGTGAATATTTGATATTTATTATGGGGTTTGAAAATTTTTTTTATCAAAAATTATTGAGATTTTCTACTCATTAGCTCTATATCTGAATTATTTTCATATTTTTGTAGTCTCTATTATTTATTAGGAGTAAGGTCTATCTTTGGGTTTTGACAAAATGAATTATGGATAAGACCCTCAATAAGTCCGCTCTCAATATGTTATAAAGAGGTAATGGGGAGAGTCCAAATCTTTCAAACACTGTTTATTATAGGGATATTTTTGAAAATAAACAGTAATTTAATTGTTTTCAATGATAAATTTGACAAATATATCTAATGAAAATCTAATTTTAGGGTCTATGTGTTTTTAAACATAAAGTGATGTGTCCGTGCTTTAAGACTTTTATTTTGGGGGGTCAGTGTAATTTGCTCTTGAATATATTTGTCCAATTTGTCACTAAAAACCTTTCAAATACAGTTTATTATAAGGATGTTTTTGAAAATAAACAATGATTTAACTGTTTTCAGTGATAGATTTAACAAATATATCCAATAAAAATCTAATTATGAGGTTTTGTGCTTTTTAAACATAAAGTGGGGTGTCAATGCTTTAAGGCTTCCATTTTAGGGTGTTAATACAATTTGCTCTAAGTATTATATAGATTAGGGTAAATTATATAAAGACCCCATGGATTTTGAATAAATTACATTTATTGCCTCTCAAGAAAAAAAAAGTCAATTACAAATGCCCCTGCTGTATGATGATGTTATGGGTTAACAAATATATTAAGCACTCATTTTACCCTTCTTTCTTCTAGTGTAAGGACAAATTACATATAACCACCCCAAAAAAAAAAAAAACAAATTTTTTCTTTATTTTATACATGCATAGAACTCTTCTTTGTTTTGTTTTTGTTTTATTGATTTCAAATTAATTACATGATCTAAAATTAGTCACATCCCTCTTGAGGCAAAAAAAAAAATCAATCACAAATGTTATTTGCTGTTATGTGTTGAAGTTAAATGATGATGTATTATTTTTATTTTTTTAAAAAAAAAAATGATGATTTATTACATTTAACCTAAAAAATAGTGTTTGATTTTATCAACAATCCTTTTTATTAGCATTTTAATACTTTAGTGTTCTTATGTTTGATTAAAGGGCTTTTTGAGGTTAACTATGGAGATTTAAAAAATCTAGAGATTTCAAATTTGTGAAGTCATGGATCGTAAAATTAACTATTTGATTAGCCTAAATCTTTGGAATGATATCTGTAAATTCATCTTGAAAAAACATCTATGGAGTTATGGTTCAAATGTTTAACGCTTTTATAGTAGGTGTGAAATCTCTAGATTTCACCTCATACCCATAAATCTACAGATTCACGTTTTTAGTGTGAAAATGTAAATCTCTAGATTTCATGAATTTAGGGATTCACACAACCAAACAGGTATAAATTTTCCATTTGTGAATCTAAATTCATGTAACCAAATAGGCCCTTAAAACATAAAAATCCCTAAACTAAGAAAACTGTAATTAGATTTTCAATAACCATAAAATAAGATAAAAAGAGTTATTATTTGCTATTTATAAATTCTTCCCATTTTTAGAAGAAAAAAAATGATAAAATAGGTATTTAATATATTTTGTTAATCCATAACATCATCAATTAACCTCAATACTTAGCAGCAAGGGACATTTGTAATTGATTTTTCTCCAAGTCTAATAGATGTGTTCAAAATCCAGGATATCTATATGTAATTTGTCATATAGATTATACTGATAAGGGTAATTCTTAAAGTAAAATTATAGCATCAAAATTCTTTTTATGATTTGAGGTGATCTTACCTAAAATTCAATTGATTTAATTGATATTGGCCAATATCAAATCTAGCACTACCAACCAAAACCCTAATTTTGGATTGTCAAAAGTCAAAATGTTAATAACTCATCTCATCTAATTTCAACTAGATGATTCAATCATATACAGGACTTTTCTTTGTTTTTTCAACCTTAATTAATTCCTATCCTACAACTACAACAAAAAATCAGAATTTCAAACCTAAATCTACTCCATGAAAAGAGAAATTTCAGATTGACTTGTGTTTGAGAAAAAAAAAAGTAAAAAAAAAAAAAAGGAGAAAAATGGCTGAAAAGGATGGAAGATACATGAACCAAATTTAATCACTTTCAAAGCTATCACATAGAAAATTACACCAAACGTGTGGAAAAAGATTTAAGGAACCCTAATGGAATAATTCCTTCCACTCCTTCCTATTTCTTAATGGAAGACAAATTAATTAAAGGAAGTCTAAAAGAACACCCCAGGAGTGTGGGAGTTGGGACCTATGAAACAGGTTTAGATTGGAAACATGTTTAGAAACTATCAAACCCCACTAAGATAGATTAATTACTTAATTAATAAAACTTTGTCATGAAGCTTGCCGACTTTATTAATAATTAATATATAATTCAACTATTCATCTAGAAAAGTGATAATGATTAATGGATTATAATTGAATTTTTGGGGTCCACAAATGAAAATTTGGTGCCAACTATCCTTGCCTACATATATAGCTTCAAGGTTCATTGGATCCTTTCAAATGGCACATCTATCACTCTATTATGCAAGTCTCGGGATATGACGTTTATTCGGGCCAATTTTACGCGTATCTTGACTACATCCTCGAGTAGCGTTTTATATGTAATTTAACTATATATACTAATACTATCAAGGACAGTTGAACCCATTTCTTCTTCACTGAGAGGCGTCGGTCATTATTGTCAACTGAGCAACCAATCCTCTCATGATATGTTAAGTCTTTTTCTTGTCTATATATTAATTTTACACGTAACACAACAAAAGACCAATACTTCATAATATGAGGTCAAGGGTTTGAATCTTCTTAAGACTAAAGGTAAAACCTCGCCGAATACTTAAACTATATATACAAAACTACATTGAGGATGTAATCGATAAAGGCGGAGCTAAACATATAGGCCATGTCGCCCCCCCCCCCCCCCAAAAAAAATATTTTTTTCCCTTTTAGACTTTTTTTTTTTATTTAAGGTAACGTATAAACTAACCCAAATGAACCTTAGATCCAAAAGAATAGAGAGACAATGTCTAGATCCCTATCCCTTTAATTGAACAACAATATTAAATGTAATTGATAAATCAAAATTTATTCATGGGTAATTTAAAAACAAATTTTCTTTTTTATTTAAATTAGATTCCTCAGTTCTAAACCCAAAATGGCTGACATGGACCACCAATAGGTCCATACCTAGAGCCATCAACCACTAGCTAGGTATGTAAATTCTAAGAATGTGATTTAAGGGTCATAACTCAAGTGGGTTGATTAGTTGGGGTTCATGTTGATTGACATATGCCAACAAAAACTGAAATATTACCAAACACAAAAAAGGGAAACATTTATTGATTCCATTTATGGACCACCGAGTCACCGACCTAAACCAGAAGAGTTTTTTTAAAAAAAACCTTTTAAATGAATGGTAAAAATCAAGCCTAGTGACATCCATTCTCATGGTGCATTGGGTCCATAAATTAAAACATGAAAGGAAAAAACAAAAACTTTTAAAAGTCAAAGCTGAAATAATATTGGTTTGGGTAGAGAGTTAGAGTGCATAATTTATTATAATGAAATAAATCAACTTTTGAATTTAGGTTACAATAAAAGAATAAATTAATGAGAAATTAATATTCTCATAATGTTAGCTACTTTGGGTATGACTTTTTCCTATGAGAGTAAGTGATTGAGGGACCTCTCTTCAAGATTGGCTGTTTTGTTCGGTGAGAATGTATTCTCAATTGAAGAAAAGCTGAAAAGCTGAAAGGGAAAAAATTTATTTGTTGAATTCATTTTTGTTTTCTCTTCTGATGCCAAAGAGTTAAAAAATAATTAATTGTTGTTAATTATGTAAAGTCCATAAAGGTATATACAGAGTAACTTAAAATTTTGATTATATTTAATATCATGATTAAGCTTTATTTTTTTTAAAAATAAAAAATTATAACAAAAGTTTGACTGGAACTCCTCCTTGAAAGCTAAGAAACCAAGAAGGCTTTTCTTAACTAGACAGGCGGCAAGATAATAATAGGAAATGAATTATGACTTCTAAGACTTTTTTTCTTCTTTAATGCCAAGCAAACAAGAACCATTATCATACAAGCAAAAGAAGATTAAAACCATTAATGTAAACATAAGAGTGGATCCCTATTCTCACTCTACAACAAGAAATCATTTAAGGATGTAGAATCTATGTAAAAAGAGTTCGGTTGGATTCTTTTTCAATACCAGCTACTGACCTGACACATCAACCCTTCTTCTTTAATTAGACTTGAGACTTTCAGCAAATAAATGATAGAGTTACTATACACCAAGAAAAAACAAGCACAAAAGAGGTCAACGCAACACAAGCATTAACTTGGCTTATACACTAACGCAACGTGTTGTGTCTACAGGGCAAACTGAAGAAATTTCACGACGCATGATAAAGTATCACAATGAAGGTCACTTGAGAAAACCAAAAATTGATTTCAATAGTTCTCCAAACAAGTAAACGGGTCATTCAGTTCGCTACCAAAGTATGCCGAAGTAGGTTAATCTTTGAATTGAGTATAAATACTCAAGAAACAGATGACATTCTTGTTGAAGTGCTCATGGGAATGTATTGATAGCTCATGAGATACTACATCATATGAAAAAGAAGAACAGTGACAATAAGACTCCAGGCATCTTTTAAACTTTGACACAAGGAAAGTATACATCCAGATAGAATGGAACTTTTTAGAAAGAAATGGGTCATTGTGACAAATGAGTGCACCACCTGCTCATGCAATATGTAATCACTATCTCAAACTCTTAATTGATAAAGTTGAGAAAGGAAGTGTCCCTTCTATCTAGAGAGCTTATGATAAGGTAACCAACATGCCCAACAAGCATGATTTGCCTTTGATGACAAAATGAGCTATGTCTGGCCCTGGAACCCTTTTTACTAATTGTGTAACTAGGGAAGATAAGGCTTCATGGAAGAAGAATCCCTTTGCAACATCAGCAGTTGTGGAAAGAGATATCTTTACACCACAATTGTCTGTTTTGAGAATTGATAGCTATGGTGAATCATATGTGGAAAATGTAATCATATCTCCAGTATGATTAAAGAAAAGGGTTGAGCATAGATAATAGTTCACATTGGCATCTCATATTTTTAGATATCATTCTAAACCATAATGCCTGATTTTAATTGACCAGCATTTCTAGTGTTTTGCACGGACCACCTGCACCTTTTCTCATCTCTTGTTCAACAGATTTCAATGGTTGGAATGGATTGGACTTACCGGTATGTTGTTTCGTTAACAAGGATAAACCAACACTGATGGAGATGTTTATTGCTAGCAAGGATACCAACTGGCTTTAAATCTTCGATTTCGGCTTATTCTCCTCAACAGGTAGTGATTTGCTCTGGCCAAGGTCTCTTCAGAGGATCTCATTACTTCTGTCACTTCTTCTTTACTCAGCGAGGATAAATAAATTCTCAACCTGCAAGCAACCCCAAATTTGGGTAAGAAATCGGTGCAGACCCTTGTGGGCCACCATGAAAAGGGTAAAAAATACTTTTCTTCTTCGTTTTCCCAAAAGTTTCATCAACACGAACCTCTACAACTATACACAAACAATAACATTAATGACCTGTAAACACATATACTTTATATTTGAAAACCATTCATTCACTTCTATAAACCTGTTCAACGTGCATTATCAAGCAATACCTCAAAGTCTCCCCTCAAATCTAATAATTTGTAATAACTTCCATAACCTGTTTTAGGGCTGCAACTGGGCCGGGCTTTCGCAATCCAAAGCCCAGACCTATATGTTCTAATCTAAACCCATTCCCGTCCTGATCCTAGTTCAGGCCAAGGCCAAGCCAAGCCCATTCTTGCCCTAATTGACCCTAATTGGGTTGGGTTAGGATGGGTTGGCCCTGATTGGCCCTAATTGACCCTGACCCTAACCCTGATTGGCCTTGTCCTTAGCCCTAATTGGCCATAATTAGCCCTGATTGACCCTAATTAGCCCTGTCCCTGTCTCTGGCCCTAATTGGCCCTGATCCTGATTAGCCTTGTCCCTGGCTTTAATTGACCATATCTTGGCCCTAGCCTTAATTTGTCCTATCCTTGGACTTAAAATATCAAATCTAAATTCATAAAATAATAATAATAATAATAATAAAAAGTAAAAGTATCATAAATTAATTAAAAATAAATTCATAGAAATAAAAGATGATTCAAACTCATACAAAATGATAAAATAATCAATAAGTTGATAGTGTTGCTTTAAACATAAATAAATTCATACTCCATAATTCTATATTGATCTCTGAAAGTCTCTCATTGCTTTGATCATAGAAATTGAAAACCTCTCACATTACTTCGGTGATGGAAATTGAAAACCCCTCCCATTAAAATCCTTATTCAACAAAAATAAATAAATAAATAAATAAATAAATATATATATATATATTTTGAAATACATTACATTTTGTAATTGAAGAATTTGGAAAATCATTCAACTAATTAAAAATAAATAGTATAATTTAATTCATATTGGTATGACATTAGAAATAAAAATTTACTTGAGATTTTCTTCTTATAGGTTAGTAGTATTTCAATTTCCTCAAGTATGTCAATCATATTATTCAAAAAAAGATAAATGAAAAATCATTGTGTTGAATTATAACTAAATACATAGAATAACTAAATATAATAGCCACAAACATTTTTATTATTAACGTGATTCTTGTATGATTATTATTTATTATCCTCAATCATGCATCATTTATTTCTTAAACAAAATATTAATAATAAATAAATTTAAGAGACACCTCAAAATATTTCGCAAAAATGATGAACACCTTAAAAGATATCAACTTGATAAAAACAAGCAAAGATGTCTCTTAAATTTTCACAATGGTACACACCCTTTAGTGAATTTCATTAAGTCATCCTTAGATAATCTCATAATTCATATATTACTATTTATCTCTTGTTACTTTACAATGCTGCCCCCAAAAAGATTAAATCATTATTTTCATCTTGTTGATTTATCTTTAATTCTTTATTTTATATTATAAGATCTAAAATAATACGACTAAGGTATATTTGTCATTTATTTTAACTAATCAATGTTTCTAATGAGAAAAAAAAAAAAGAAATCATTGTCAATTTGGCATAGTTTTGGGGTATTATGCTTTTCCCCAATTATCTTGAAGTGTCCCTAAAATTTTTCCAATAAATATCATGCATAATGTATGAACAAAGTAGTTCAGAATTACTAAGATACAATAAAAAAGAAATGATATACTCTTAAAACGTCTCACATGATTAGCATTTATAATAAACATTACAATTTTAAACATTTTATTGTGTTCATTTAATTCACTATTTCACATTATACAATTCAAAATATTATTTGCCTTCATAATACATTCAACAACCTTATAACTAATATCATATATTAGTAACTAATGTCATATATTAATAAAGAAGAAGAATTCCTTTGCAACATCAGCAATTGTGGAAAGAGATATCTCTTTACACCACAATTGTCTATTTTGAGAATTGATAGCTATGGTGAATCAAATGTGGAAAAGGTAATCATATCTCCAGCATGATTAAAGAAAAGGGTTGAGCATAGATAATAGTTCAAATTAGCATCTCATATTTTTAGATATCATTCTAAACCATAATGCCTGATTTTAGTTGACCAGCATTTCTAGTGTTTTGCATGGACCACCTGCACCTTTTCTCATCTCTTGTTCAACAGATTTCAATGGTTGGAATGGACTGGACTTACCGGTATGCTGTTTTGTTAACAAGGATAAACCAACACTGATGGAGATGTTTATTGCTAGCAAGGATACCAACTGGCTTTAAAGCTCCTCTGATTTCGGCTTATTCTCCTCAACAGGTAGTGATTTGCTCTGGCCAAGGTCTCATCAGAGGATCTCATTACTTTTGTCGCTTCTTCTTTACTTAGTGAGGATAAATAAATTCTCAATCTGCTAGCAACCCCAAATCTGGGTAAGAAATCGGGTGCAGACCCTTGTGGGCCACCATGAAAAGGGGGGAAAATAAACTTTTCTTCTTCGTTTTCCCAAAAGTTTCATCAACACGAACCTCTACAACTATACACAAACAATAACATTAATGACCTATAAACACATACTTTATATCTGAAAACCATTCATTCACTTCTATAAACCTGTTCAACATGCATTATCAAGCAATACCTCAAAATCTCCCCTCAAATCTAATAACTTGTAATAACTTCCATCCCTAGTTGTTGATTAGGAACCCCTGCACATAACAAAATACATTTGTTAGTTGTTAGTATATTATTGCATAGATCTTCTTCCAAGTTATAATTATTCCCAAAGTTGTTATGACTATAAATATTAATATTCTCTTCCTCCCTCTATGGATTTAAAGCTCCTATCCAAGACATTAGTTTCCCGAGCACCTGGTTGGGGTTAGGTACTTTTTGATTGAATACCATTTCATTCCTTTCCTGCCATATGAAATAGCAAGTTATAATGAAGATGGACATAAACCCCTAAAAGTTGTTGAGGTTGTTTAATTGGTTTCCCATGTTTTGGCACCAATTAATTAGAGAGTTATCCATCCAATTTTCAGTACCCAGTCCCAATGGTCCCGCCGCATGTATGCGCTTTCCCCAGTCACATGAGATAAAGATGTGTCATGTGGTTTTTGCTTCTTTCCCACACATTGCACACTCATCTTGAGTGTCCATCCATTGTGCGAAATTTGCACGTACTGGTATTCCTGCATTTAAGACAAACCAGAAAAAAAACTTTAAATTTGGGGTGTATGGGCAGTTTCTACAAATGTTTCCACCAACTAGCATATTGATTATCATTGTTCATGAAACGTTGTTTCATTATCTGTTGATATGCTAGTTTAATTGAGAAATCTCCATTTGAAGATATATTGGAGGACCAGTGGTCCTCATGTTCAGTCAAAATTAAAGGAAGAGATATCACCGCATTTGTATTTGTATTTGTATCTATGTCAGATGCTGATCCACGTTGTGCATGACCTTGCCTATTATTCATCACCTCCGCTAGTGTCGCATTTTCTGGCCATCTTGTGGTATCATGATCCGTTGTGATGTTCGGGCCTAGTTCCCATGGGTCGAACCAATACGAGGTATCCCGTCCATTTTCGACTAGTCTTCTCACCATGGTCTTTAGTTGTGGGATAATACTTGTAATGCTGTTCCAAATCCATGAGCCTTTCTTTAGTTTTACCTTTGGATCAAATAAACTTCGTTTATTGAAGTATTTTGCATGAAGAACCTGTACCCACACTGCCCTTGGGTTTGTAAGTATCCTCCATCCGAGCTTCAGTAACAAAGAGTCATTGTAGTCTTCCATTTTTTTGAAACCCAATCCTCCCGGGATTTTTGGTTGGCAAAACCTTTCCCATGCAATTAAGCTCAACTGTTTGTTTTTGTGCGGCTGTCCATTCCAGAATCTTTTGCAAATGCTGTCAATTTTTTTGCACGTTGTCTTTGGGAATTTCAGAAATTGCATCTGATACAGTGCCATAGATTGTATTGATGCTTGCATTATCACTCCCCTCCCTGTGTAGGACAGATTCTTTGCTTTCCACAACGTCATTTTTTTCATCATCCGGTCCACCACCTTTTGTAAAGTTCTTGTTTTCGCCTTTCCTTGCATCAAGTTTGACCCCAGGTACGTTGTTCCGCCCTTGATTTCAGAAACCCTCAATATTGAAAGGATTGGGGTCCTTTTTTCCTTTGGTACATTCCTACTAAAAAAGATTCCACTTTTTTCAAAGTTTATCTCCTGCCTGTTAGGTCTGAGAACAACTCTAGTATGGCTTTAAGGGCCAAGACCTCCTCAATCTCTGCTTTGCAAAATAAGAAAGTGTCATCGGCAAAAAACAAATGTGTTATTCCCGGTGCTCTCCTTCCTACCTTAATGCCATTCAGGAGTTTAAGTGATTTATATTCATCCAGGAGTCGGGATAGTACTTCCATGATGAAGAGAAAGAAATATGGGCTAAGTGGACAGCCTTGTCTCAAACCCCTTTCTCCCTTGAACCATGAATAAGGAGAGCCGTTGATCTTGATAGAAAATGTAGGCGAGGAAATTAGTTCATTGATAATTCTGCACCATTTCCCGTCAAAGCCCAAAAATTGGAAAATTCTAATTAAAACCCCTCTGTCCACCCTGTCATAGGCTTTAGACATATTCAGTTTCAAGGCAATGAATCCTTTCTTACTGCGAGTTTTTCGTATGTAGTGAAAAATTTCATGAGCCACTATTACATTGTCCGTGATCTGTCTTTAGGCTACAAAGGCCCCTTGACAAGGAGAAATGAGGCCAGGTAAAAGTGTCTTTAATCTTCTAGCTAGAATTTTAGCTATGATTTTATAGGACACATTGCAGAGGGTAATTGGTCTAAAATCTGAGACGACAGAAGCTTAATCAATTTTGGGAATGAAGCATAATAGAGTGTGGTTAACCCCATGAGGTAAGACTTCATTAACGAAGAACGCTGAGACGTACTTGTTCACATCTCCGCATACCAAATCCCAAGCTTTTTGGTAAAAAAACACATTAAACCCATCAATCTCCGGTGTTTTGTGGGCACCTATTGAAAAAACTGCTTCGTTAATTTCTAACAAACTGGGCATATGTGAGAGTGGTATCCTAGATAGGTCACTCCTAGGAAACAGACATTCGATGAAGTCGGGGTCTAGAGATTCCGAGGATCGATACAGGTTTTGCATATATTTTGCAAAAACGCCCGCAATCTCACTCGGTTTGGAAAACTATTGACCCTCGTCGGAGATTCCCGTCACTCCCCTCGAGTGGATGTTGATTTTGCTAGATAGATGGTAGTACCTAGTATTCCTATCCCCATCCTTTATGTACTGACTTTTTGATTTCTGGAACCAGAACATCTCTTCCGCCTCTAATGCCCATGCCATTCTCATTTTCTTTTCCCGAATTACTTCCAAATCCGGTTTCTGTTGTTGCTCTAGCAAATCAATTTCTAGAGCCATATTATGAAAAAATTATCCACCATCCCAAACACCGACCTATTCCAATTTTTTAAGAATCTAGACAAGGAGGCTAGCTTCTCATTCAATGGGTAGTTATTGTTTTTCATCCACGCATTGTGTAGATCATTTGGGAATACTGGGTGAGGAAACCATGCATTTTGAAACTAGAAGCACTTACTGCTAGGTTTGATTATCCCCAAAGGCTTGAGGATCAATGGGTTATGATCAGACCCTGCCGCGGGAAGCTTTTTCACCTGTTGATTCGGAAAACAACTTACCCAACTAGGAGAAGAATTTTTTTTTGGTTATGAACGGCTGGTCCGTATAACTCTTCATACTTGATTTCAAACATTCAATGCACTATGGAAATTGCTCAGCAAGACCAACGGGAAGGTTATTGGTGATGTGATGACACCTGCCCCACCTATTGTTTGTGAAACTACCAACCTTGAAGGTGCCGCTAGGTTCTTTACCTTTTAACTTTTGATGTCTTTTAACCCCCCCACCCCCACCCCCCCCAAAAAAAAAAAAGAAGAAAGAAAGAAGAAGAAAAACATAAGAAAAAAGAAAAAAACTTTTGGTGCCCTCCACCAGCAGCTAGCCTTTTTACTTGGATTCATGAAACATTCAGCATATCCCATATTTTCACCATAATATAACTTTTCTACTGTTGTGGTTTGAAGGTTAAATAGCTGGAGCCTTTTTACTTGGATTCATGAAACTAAACTTCTTTCTCCTTTTGCATTGTTAGATTATTACTCGAGACAAAGTACCGTCGACTTCCAATAGTTGATAGCGATGGCAAACTGGTGAGGGGTCCTGAATGATTTTATTAAGGTTCAATGTTGTCATTCCTATTTCTTTGCTAATTTCTGAATTGCCTCTATTTTTCAATTTCTTCCCTACCCCCCAAAAAAGGTTGGACTCATTACGAGAGGAAATGTTGTTAGAGCTGCCCTTCAGATAAAGCATGCCTGCGAAAGAACAGAATGAAATGCTTGCTAGGAATGTATTTTGAGGTCACCATCCTGGGAGGTTACTGGATCATCTGGCCATTTTCCGGGTTGCTCTACAGAAGAAATTTATTTAGCCAAAGTAAGGCACTCTTAACAGACAGCAGCTTAATGGCTGTTCGAGTATTTATCTCTTTACAGATAATGGAGGTACATTATTTATGTATAATCTTTAGTTAACATATGTATTCCTATGATAGACATAAAAAAAGAGACTACTCCTATATATGAGAGACAGAAGGGGGGGGGGGGGGGGGGGGGGGGGGGGGAGAGATTGGGTATCATTGGTTATCAGTATTAGTCACTGTGTGCTGGTAAAAGAGGGATTTTATCCTTTCTCTTAGATGCAACTGCTTGTAGATAGAGTTGAATAAAATCTTATTTATTGGATCTTAATCTTTCTTTTACAGTTTTCCTAGTCAAGTGTATTTATCACGAAGGCCTTTGCTTGTAGTTTGCTTCTCATGTAGTGTAATGGAACTTGCACATTCACAAAATCCATTTTTAACTGCTTCATTATTGTCAAGTGGGGTTGTAATATATTTGATGGAATATAATTTGCAGTGACTAATTTAGAAGATATTTCCACTTCATGGCCACAACCAGATTAACTTTTCTAGCTGGCCCAAAAATAATTTGTTATTAGTATGCCATGTTGATTCTGTCTATGCTTCAGTCTTGCAAAATGGTTAAGCATTTCATGTCCTTAACTAGGTCAGCATCTTTCTACTAAAAAAAACTAGGTCAGCTTCTTTGGCCAACCCAAAATAATTTATTTTTTGGTACTATGATATGATGATTATGCATAGGTGGGTTTTTTTTCTTTCCCCTGGATCCTCACAATCACAGATAAAAGATGTGCTCCTTTTATGTTTTTTTACCACACAATAAAGATAGAGTCTGCCTCTAGATACTGATAAAATAAATAAAAGATGGGACTCCCAGTGGGTTCTATGTGAGCTTCTTCTTAATGTATGGTGAAGCGTGAGGGAAGCATATACCTTCTGGGGTGAGGTTGATGTGTGGTTTTCTTTTCTTTTGGGGCGGCGGCTCAAAACCACTCAACAATATTTATCATTCTGATATGCGTTTCTGGATTCCTGTGGCACTTTTTATTATGAATGGTAGATGTTCTTCAGCTTATCTTAATCACAGTGGGGTTATTGACCCGAGACCCTTTTTGTTATTATAGATTAATGCTTCTATATCTAATTCCCAAATTTAAGAGCAAATGATAACAAACACATGTAGTATATTTTTAGACATTTAATGTGAGAAGGTAATATTAAAAAAAAAAAATTAATAGAGGGGTCTGAGTGATAAATTAGATAAGTCAGGAATTGAAATTAAGATAACAATGTGGAACATACTTTGAGCTATGGCTTGTAACAAGCATAGTGTACCTGCCTTTACAATCTCAGGGTTCGGTTCAGTTCTGTCTCCAGATCCTTGTCCAATGGAAAATTCTTCCTTTGCAGCGATAAGATAGTGTAACTTCTCTTCTTATTCTGCTAACTCAATAAGTGCTCTCCACAATCTAATATTTTTATGAATTGATTTGATTAGAGTAATAGCCAAGTTTTCTAATGGTTCCAAAATTGACAAACCGGTACTTAAAAGATTGCAGGAATTATAATTACCTAATCAGATAAACAATACAAGGAAACTAAGTGTTTTGAAATCTGTTTAGGTATGTGATTTAAATTGAATAGTAATAAATTAAAATTAATGAGGGTTTGGTAGCAAAATCCAAAAGATTATGAGTGTTACTTAACATTAACATCATGATCAAATAGTCGCAAAGGAAGGAGGGAACCATAGGCTTTGTATGGCAGATTGGAGAGAGAATTTTAATTAACATTAACATGGGATTCTTGCTATTTGCAACTGCCTGTGTCAATACATCCATCTTTTCATGCTTGTCATCTCCTTGGAGACGCATAGCATGAAGCCATAATATTTCAGAAGACGGAATTCGTTCTAGAACTGCATCAAATAGTTTGATGTCATTTCCAGCCAGTTTGATTTGTTACAGCAAAACTTCGTCATTCCAAGGAAAAAGGGAAACGGCCTTCAGGATAACAGTTTTGGCGACTTTCATACGGCCAAGTGAAGCTTCAGCTTGGAATCTACCAATCCAACCTTGTGGATTATGCGGTTCGCTCTGTATCAGAGATTTGAAAACCTCTAAGTCTGCTCTAACCTGAGATGTTCTATGTGCGTCTGGTCCAACTGTTGAATATACCAATCTCGATCTACGCATTTTGATCTTAATCGGTTTATTGTCCATTTTGATTCCTGCATTTTCATTATTTAGATCAACTATTGAATATACTCAATGTATTGCATAGTCAGGGAAAGACATCAAAGGCATAACCATGTTCAGCTCAAATGACAATCACCTCTAGCTTCACATATTATACTCAAAAGTAATCTTAGGAATGAAAGAATCAGTCACACCTATATATTCTAAGTCAAGTGCCAAGATGCAAGATGAAACTCAAACGCATTGAGAATCATAAAATATCCTCAAAAACCAAATAACCTCATATAAAATGTCCTTCCAATCCTTTATTGGGACATCTGGACACCTAGTCTTTAGCTTTGTGGACATAATTGGCATACTTACCACGTGTGCGTGCCCGATAAAAATATAATAGCTAAGAGAGTGAGAAACTAACTCAGTGAAAAGGAATACCATTCATATCATGCTCATCATATATGAAATTATGCTATGCAAATGCTGTAAATAAAATATTTAAATTTAGCTTGCTATATCTAATCTCATAAACCAGTGCCTGAAACTCATAATAATGAAAAGAGTATCTATCTTTTGTTTTTTCTTATGACTTGTATCTTTCTGTATTTGTTGGTCAGGCAATTTCTTAATGATACATGTTTGCTCTGTTACACTCTTCTCCTCGGCTGGTGTTAAGTCTCTTATTTGGCTTTACTTTGTCTGGTTATCTTTGTGAATCTCTACTTTGACTCTCTTTGTCAGGTTTGCACTTAAATTTCTTGCTTTGGCTTTCTTCATTTGGTTTTTCTTTGATTTCCTTGCTATATGCTAGCATTTTCTTCACTCAGTTTCAGCACTATATTATTCCTTCAGATTTTTTTTCTTCTTTATTTGGATTTTCTGAGTTAAAAAAAATGCTGGGGTATGGTATTCCCCTCATTAGGGGATACATCTACCTGATATGAATTATTTCAAATATTTCACCAAAGAATTTAGAGAACACCATACTGTGCTTTGAGTCTCCAAACAGAAGCAAGAGGTGTGGAAGTGAAACCACCATAGGAGAAAATCTGCTTTAATCTACCTACTCAATCAACATGTAATAACTAAAACATTGCAGTTTAAGTATCACCAGCCCTTGCCAGACTGCAAACCAGTCCATGGTTTGGGCCTCTAAAGTTGACATGTCTGTCCAGCCAGGCTGTGCAACTGCATCACCTGTACAAAATGATGCCAAGGCATGCAGAAGATGCAGTCCAATCCCACAGTTTCCATCAAGAACTCAGGATAAGATTCAACAAGCTGCATCACAGTCCCAGTGGTTCACAAAATAAAAGACTCTGTAGCTTCTAAGATTCTTCATTTCTCGAAATCCCCATGTACCAAGGGGCCAGGGTAGACTGTGAGAGACTTTCAAATGCAATGAAAATATAGGTGATGACACATATTGCGTCAAGTCACAAAAGTCCATCAGAGACTGCATCAGATGGACCAAACTGGAAAAGAGATGATTCACATAGCTACCCAGATGGCTAAGTAAGGTTTAGTTGAGTTATAAACCTGGTGCCCTTCTCCACACCAAAAAAATTATCGTTTTTCTAATATCATAGCAACGTAATCATAGTAATACCTGAACCACATATTTGTCCTCAGTGCCTCTGGTTTGCCAAAACCTTTCTAATATGTTATATTCTATATACAAAGATCTACCCAGCTTGGCAGATGGTTCATTTCCTGCTTTCTGTTTTTGGATTATCCCTGAATTAATACTAATGTTGCATTACCAAAAAATTAATGCTTCTATATCTAATTCCCAAAATTTAAAAGCAAATCGTACTATTATATAAAAGCATGTACTCGTCTTTCGCCGCAAATCTTTTCTTTGACTATTGTATCCCTCATTTTAATTCAAATGTCATATTTTATCCATTAATTTTTTTTATTTTTTTATTTTTTCCTTACAAATTGTTGGTACCCTTTATAAATTTTTATTTCTTTTAATTTATAAATTAAATTAAATTAAAATTAAGAAAGATAATTTCCTCTCACTAATTTCCTTCACTTATATCAATCATTAATAAAGAAAATATTATTAATATTAGATATTATACAAAATAACTCATAAATGCAACACGATTTAATCCCTAATAAAAAATTTCTGATTAAATTTCACTATCTTTTTTATCAATCCATCAAATCTCTTTAATATTCTACTAAAAAAATCAAATTCTATCGTATCATATCATACTATTTGAATATAGTTTGAGATAGGAATGTTGACATTTTTTAAGATATGTTCTTTTCTTAATAAATAATGAAATAGTGTACAATTTGGTAAATTCTTAAAAGGTAATTAAAAAAATAATAATTGTCACCCCCTTTTTTAATATAATTTTGTATGTATAGAAATCAAAATTCCTTATTTGAGATTCGATTATTTTTCATTTTTAAGAAATAAGGTCTTATGGATTTATCTCATTCCCCGATTTGAGTCTCGCTTTTTATTTTTAATTAGAGGTTATCGGAATATTATTGATAGAGATTTCAAATCTCCGGATTCATGAATCTGAGAATTATACCTGTTTGCATGGAACGATAGTTCGTTCAATTCGCCCGGTTCTCTGGGTAGCGAACCGAGCGAAAGGGCGAAATATCGCCGAAATCTCGACAATATTTCACCCCAAATAGTAATTAAAAATTCAAAACATATCACATATGAATGAGTTTTGGTTTTTTTACATAAAATAATAATATGTGAAAACTGAAAAGTCGATTAGTCAAATCAGATTCATGTTTACGTTGAAGTTTTTTGTTTTTTGTGCTTTTTAAACAATTTCATGGTCATTGAAGAGCCACGTGACATGAGGCTCAAATGCCAAAAAGGTAAAGAGGGTATGATTTACCAATGTTTAATACTTTCATAAATGACTGAGAATGACGGTTGCGTGTACATTAGTTTTTATGGGATCAGATTGAATCTCATCTTCATCTTCACCATGGACGATCGGGCGAACTCTCGCCAGCAGTGGCCGGAAGTCACTGCATCTGCATCTGGATGATAAAGCTTGGCGAGGCTCAGGTAGGCTCAAGTAGGCACCCTTCGTCGCCTCCATTCTTCTCCTTGAACAGCTTCTCCCACGGCTATCGCTGCTGCTGCTGCCGGTGGTGCCTCTGGGTGCCAGTAAAAGACATACTACCACCACCAACACCAAAGACAACACTGATGAAGACCTAGAGCTCCCTCGGATTGACGGAGAGAAAGAAGAGAAAGATTGAAAGAGGCGAACAATGTTGATTTTCCGGCGAGATATCGCTGGATATCGCTAGTTCGGCGATATCCGGCAAATATCGTTTCGCCCTCTTATTTCGTTTCGCCGGTGAGCGAAACCAGCGCGAATTGGCGAAATATCGCCGAAATTACTTTCCATGCCTGTTTGGTTGTAAAAATCTGTAGATTTAGGGGTAAGGGGTGAAATCCAAAGATTTCAAAAAAGCTATACATTTGCATATTCACAAAAATCACGTAGATAAAATAGTTTTTTAGGATGAATCCACAGATTTCATTCCACAACCAAACATCTAATTTTATAAATTATAACTCCATAGATTTGAAATCTCTAGATATTTGAAATCTCCAGACTCATGTAACCAAACAAGCCCTAAATTTTTTTTTTTTTCTAATTTTATGAAATTTTTTCTATCTAAAAAATATATAAATAATAATTAAAATAATTAAAATATTTTCCTAAATTTAAAATTTTCAATTTCTATATTCATTTTTTTCTATCAAAATCTATTCATCTACATAAAATAATAAAATATCGTAAAATTGTGTATTTTTTAAAAGGTAATATAAAAGAACAAACAAACATAAAATCATATCCAAATGAACATCTAAGCATTAGAATGATATGAACGAAATAACAACTTTATTGTTATTTAGGTTAAGCAATACCATTAAAAATAGAATGTATGATATTATAGACATCAATTAATTATTTTAAAATGCATAGATAAATTAATGTTTAGTGTAACTGTCTTCTTATCTACTTTTTTTCAAATTTATACTTCAATGTTTTTCTTTTCATATATATATATATATATATATATATATATATATATATATATATATATATATATATATAAAGTCCTCTTATCAAATTAATTTTATATCACAACAATTTTAATAGAACTTTACTCCACAATTGTAAATTTATAATTTTATTCAGCTAATTTATATAATAATACTCAAAATTATAGTTCTTTTTCCTATTTTAGTAAAACTTCAAAGTTATAATTCATAATAAATAAAAAAAAAGGCTAGAAGCACCTAACATGTATATTGAAATACGTTCCATTTTGTAATTGAAGAATTTGAGAAATCATTTAACGAATTAAAAATAAATAGTATAATTTAATTCATATTGTTATGACATTAGAAATAAAAATTTACCTGAGATTTCTTCTTATAGCTAGTAGTATTTCAATTGCCTCCAGTATGTCTAGCATATTCTTCAAAAAAAGATAAATTGAAGATCATTATGTTGAATTATAACTAAATGTATAAAATAACTAAATACAATAGCAGCAAACATTTTGACTAAATGTAATTGGGGTAACTATGCTTTTTGCCAATTAACTTGGAGTGTCCCTAAAGTTTTCCAATAAATATCATGCATAGTATATGAACAAAGTAGTTCAAAATTACTAAGAAACAATAAAAAATAAATGATATAATTTTAAAACGTCTCACGTGATTAGCATTTATAATAAACATCACAATTTTAAACATTTTATTGTACACAATTTTGAAAACTTATATATATATATATATATATATTATAAAAGCATGTACTAGGGCAAATCTTTCACTTGACTATTATATCATTTACTATTATTTAAATATCTTATTTTTTATATTAATTTTTTTGTCATTTAATTTTTTTATTAATTTTTTTTTTTCTTGGTACCCCTTGTATTTTTCTTCTTATGGACCATAACTGAAACTTGCTAGGCATCTTAAAGTCATGATGAAGGTTCAGGAAGAGATTAGGAACTTGGAAGTAAAGGGAAAGTAGAAAAATATAACATAGAACATTTGTATTACTTCATGGAAATGACAAACTATAAAATATCGCATTAATAACAAACATGTATACTTTATACTTTTTTTTTGCTCCCACTTTACATCTCTCTTCAACCAGCATATGAAGTCTTGCAGGACCTATTGCGAAGTTCTTCCACACCTGTAACAATGCATTTCAAGTTAGGTAATGTCCACAAATATATTAAATATGCAAGAGTAAATTGTTAGCAGTAACTGATATGTCTTTTTAATCTTTATAGTGCATTGGCAAATTATCATATTCAATTTTACAAAGAATACGTTCTAGGTGGCAAGAGAAATATTTATTTAATCATAGTACCTTCGACCATCATATGAAATCATGCAAGACCTATTGCGAAGTTCTTCCATAACTACAACAATACATTTCAGGTTAGTTTATGTCCACAAATATATTGAATATGCAAGAATAGACTGTAAATAGTAATTGATATGCCTTTTTAATCTTGTTGCAGTGCATTGGCAAGATTATCATGTTCACTTTTGCAAAGAATAAGCTACAGGTGGCAAGAGAAGTAGTTATTTAATCATAGAATTAGTTGAGAATGAAAAATAGTTTGCTGAATTTTGTCCAAAATAAATTATGAAATGAAAAATAAGTTTGGTGTCAAAATAAGAAATTGTTAGAAAATGATAGTGAGCAAGTGAGAAAAGACGAAAAAGTATGGTTTTTATTAAAAAATGTGTATTGACTATTTTACCCTCATCTTAACTATAAAATTTTAAGTAAACCTGCATGTAAATGAAGAGAATAAAATTCTCACCATATCCATAACAAACAAAAAGTCTATTATGGATTTTGGAGGTTTTTCTAATATTTTAAATAAAAATAAAACTGATAATATATACCAAACAATTTAAAATAATGAAAATTTCTCATAATTGAGAATGATATATGGTAACTAATACAAAAAAGAACCTAAGTTTAGCTATAAAAATAAAACAATTTTTAAGTTATTGACAATTGATAATGGAATTAAGTAGAATATTGCTATATCACTAGAAGCATGACCCCTCATGAGATTTTTCATTATGTTCAACATCGGAAAAAAGGAAGAAAAAAAATTTTAGCCATGAAGCTGGATATGCGGAAAGCCTATGACAGATTTGAGTGGCCTTTTAGCAGTGCCTCTCTTCTAAAACTGGGTTTTTCTTTGAGCTGGGTGAATTTGGTGATGGAATGTATAACTTCGGTCTCCTACACTTTATTGGTCAATGGAGTGGAGAAGGGTTCATTTTTCCCCTCTCGTGGTATTCGTCAAGGTGATCCCATTTCCCCCTTTATCTTTATCATGGGTTCCCAGATTCTCAGCTCTATCATGTATTCGGCAGAAAACCAGGGTCTGATTAAGGGTATCAGTGTAAGGAATAGGGCCCTAAGAATATCACATTTGCTCTTTGCTGACGATTGTTTAATGTTTTCTGAAGTGAGTCTTCAACAAGTATGTCAACTCAAATCATGTATGGAGTTATATTGCCAAGCTAGCGGTCAAGCTATCAATGAGAGCAAGTCGTCCTTTACTTTCAACCCGAACACTCCCATTCGGTTTCAAAGATGGTTTGGGAGAATTCTAAGAATCAAGTATGGAGATGGCCCGTCTAAATACTTGGGTTTACCCTCTGATTTCGGCGTAAAAAAATCCGTTATATTCAAAGATGTGGGAGAGAAGATCCGCAAAAGAACTCAAGGGTGGAAAGCTAAATTGCTTTCTCAGACGGGGCGGGAAGTTCTCATCAAATCCACTGCTTCCGCAATCCCCTCTTATTCAGGATCTCATTTTCTATTACCAGTGGATCTACACAATGATATAAGAAAGACAATATCTAGCTTCTATTGGGGATAGAAAGGTGATGAGAATAGATTACACTGGATGTCTTGGTCCAGACTCTGTAGATCCAAAGAGAAGGGTGGTTTTGGCTTTCGGGATCCTATCTTGCATAACTGGGCTTTACTTTCCAAGGTGGCCTGGCGGTTGTGGGCCCATCCTGAGTCCTCTTGGGCAAAGTTTATTAAATTGGTGTATTTTCCTCATTGCAGCTTTCTTGAAGCTCGGAAAGGTTCTAGCTCCTCATGGGTGTGGCAAAGCATCCTTAAGGGCAGGGAGGTACTTCAATTAGGCCTGATTAACTTGATTGGTAATGGAGCTAAAACCCCAATTTGGGGATCGAAGTGGATTCCAGGTCTGCCAAACTTCAGCATTTCCTCGATCAAGCCAAGTGGATGTCCACTCTTTTGGGTCTCCGATCTTATTGAGCCCCATTCAGGAGATTGGAATAGGAGTTTATTACACCATTTATTTACAGATCAGGAAGTTCAACAGATTCTAAAAATTCATCTGAGTCGATTACCTGTTGAAGACTCAGTCAGTTGGGGAGGCTCTTCAAATGGCATCTTCTCGGTTAAGAGTGCCTACGACTTGCTCTGTAATGACAGGGATGCCCAAGCTCAGCTCTCTCCTTCGTCTTCACGTCGTCACGGCTGGGAGGAAGTAGCATCCAGTTCCTGGAAATTGATTTGGAAAGGCCAATGTTACCCAAAAATCCGCTCTTTCTTATGGAAGGCTGTAAATCAAGCTCTAGCTACTGGGAAGAATTTCATGAGGAGACAGATCAAGATCGATCCTACCTGTAGGAGATGTGGGAAAGATGTTGAGTCAATTGAGCATCTGCTCTTTGAATGCGACTGTCTCGAGCCTGTCTGGTTTGGAATGGGTTTGTTTGGAGTCACCGAATTCCGACCTCAGGCTTCCTTGATCCAGATCTTGAACAATTGGAACAAGTTTCAATTCCTTGATTCGAAGATGAGCAAGGAGATCTTCGGTCGGTTTGCTTTCACATGCTGGTTCTTTTGGAAGGCAAGGAACGATCTTTGTTTCAATGGTGTATCTTGGAACCCTAAGCGGATCATCGAAGCTTCTTGGAAGGCTTATCAGGAGTTCTGTGATGCTCTGAGTTTGCCTAATGTTCCATTGGAGAAGGTGCTTAGGGCTTGGTCTCCGCCGGCAGAGCCTTTCTTCAAAATTAATGTTGATTTTTCATTATCTGCAGATGAAGATCGCGTTGGTATAGGGTTCGTGTTGAGAGACTCTTATGGTTCCTGCTTGTTCGCAGCCTCTTTTCCTTCTGCCCCTTCCTCCATTATTGCTGGTGAGGCGTTGGCGCTCAGGGATGCTGTAATTTGGGCGAGTTCTGTCTCCTTGAAGAACGTGGTTTTTGAGAGTGATTCCAAGACCTTGATTCACTACTTTGATGACCCGTTTATCCCTGTGGCTTTGGATGCTCATCGTGTGGTTGAGGACATCTGTCATTTTTTGTCGCTGGAATCGTCTTGGTCGGTTCTGTTTGTTTCTAGATGGGCTAATTTTGTAACTAGGAAGGCCCAGTCCGTGGCAAGTAGGACTTTTTGGCCGCTTTCCACTCCTTGGCTTCTTGAAGTCTGTAATCAGGATGTCTTGGCTTTTGCTTGCCCCCCTTCTAATTGAAAACCAGTTTACCCAAAAAAAAAAAGAAGCATGACCCCATCAGAAGGTGTTTATGGGTTTCTTTTGGTAAAAATAGAGTGTTTATGGTGATCAACTATGAAAAATTAGGATCCATACATTTAAGGTATTTTTTTTTTCTTCTGTTGTTTATAGTTCAAATACAAGACACATAGTGATATTTTAACAAATTATCAGTATCATAAATACATAAGTTTTAACATAATCATCAATTATTATTATACCTTGATAAAATAGAATTGGGATAATTACTGTTGCCCCCTTGTACTCTGATTTTATTACTACTTTATCCCATTTACTTTTTAAAATTCTTAATCCAACCTTTAACTTTGTCTAAAATTACTAATACCCCCTTCCGTTAAGCTCAGTTAGTTTACTGATGATGTAGCATCTATATATTTTTTTAAAAACCCAAAAATAACCCTACAATTATCTCTTTACTTATTTACTCTTTTGCAAGTTATAATACTATCCTTAATTAACTATGGAGAAAAATTAACTTTAAATTAAATTTTCTTTTCTAAAAAGAAATTACCGAATAAAGAAAAGACTTGATTTTTCTTCTCTAAAAATAATTCACCGAATAAAGGAAATATGTGATTAAATAAAACTTAAAATAGAAACTAAAATATTAGGAAATATCAAATGTAATTCAAAGTTGAAAATTGAAAATCTCCTAATATATGCTAACCATTGTACAAAGTGTTTGGTCCCACCAAAGCCAAAATTTATTGTAAAATATAAGATTTTAAGGATATAATTGATATTCAATATAGTTTCTAAAGATGAGGGTAATGTTATATTTTTTAACTTCTTAATTTTAATAAAGGGCAAAATAGACATTACTCATTTGATGTTAACAACCACTTAACACCGTTAAAAGTGAGGGGGGCATCAGTAATTTCATAAAGAAAGAGGTTTGATTAGTAATAAAACCAAAGTATAAGGGGGCAATAGTAATTATCCCAATAGAATTTTTTTAAGTCAAAGATTTAAAATTTCAAAGTGTGTTAGCTTCACTTTTAGAGATTTGTACACTATAAATTTCGACAACAATTAAGTAATAGCATTCAAAATGTGTACCTGTAGCAAACAAATTTTTATATTATTGTTGAAAAATCAGCTTGGTTTTAAAATATTCAATATCTCTATTTGTTGCACACTTTAAGAAATATACGGGATCATGCGCAATTTGTAACACCAAAGACCTAATCACATCAACTTTTGGTGTTACGTTGACATCTCGTGAGTAATATATGTATGCAACCCTACCTACCATAAGTTCCGAAATTGTGAATCATCAAATGTATCAAAACAAATATGACAACTAACAAAGACAATTCACACCAGATATTTAAAAGAGTAGAGGCAGCGACGTGCATTTGCACGTGCGAGTTCTAACTAGTGATAACAAATACATGTAGTATACATCCCAGAGTCAGCAATCCCTCACCCTTTATTTCTCCCTCTCCTGGTGGCTGTGATTGAGGCTACAAGTACCCCAGGAAAAAAACTCAATTGTAGCATAACAGACACACATATATATTAGAATAGCAACCAATCATGTTCTCAGAGGAAGGGCTTGGTAGCCTACCTGCCCGAGTGTTGGGTATTGTAGCAATGCATGGGCAGCAGCTTCTGTTATGTATGTGGGTCTAATTCTTCATCCGACAGCCCAGTTTACCCTGAGATATGGATGGTGTTGATTATATTTTTGTTTAGGGTTTTTTGGTATAAATATGTAACTCTCCTCCTCTGTCATCGTTTTTCAATTTTTTGAAATTAGTGGATTGTCCCCCTGAGGTTTCCCACATAAAATCTTGTGTGTTTTGTATTTGATCATTTTTTCGTTTTCTTTCGTTGTGCAATTGTTCCTCGGTTTCGATCCTAACAACTGGTATTAGAGCTAAATTTTCAAATGGGAGCAATGACGAAAGAAGAGAAGTTGCGGATCGAGAAGTTTGATGGCTCAAACTCTGGATTTTGGAAGATTCAGATCGAGACTACCCATATTAGAAGGATCTTTGTTTGTCACTCGGCGGGAAGAAAGAACAACCTAAAGATATGGATCACAAGAAGTGGGATGTATTGGATCGAAAAGCCTTAGGGGCAACCATCCTTCACTATCACCATCGGTAGCCTTCAACATCCCCAAGGATAAGACACAGAAGATGTGATGAAAGCCCTACCGCGGATGCATGAGAAACCTTCAGCGTCAAACAAGAAATTCCTAATGAAACGATTATTCAATATGAAGAAATCTGAAACAAAGTCTATTCAAGAGCACTTGAATGATTTTAACACCATCATGAGTCAATCAGAATTTGTGGGAATTACTTTCGACAAAAGTTTTAGCCCTTGTAATTTTGTCGAGTCTACCTGATAGTTGGGACAGTCTATTTATGGTTGTGAGTAACTCTTCAAAGTCTAATGCTCTCAAGCATGAGGAAGTGGAAGGGTTTCTTCTTGATGAAGATACACGGAGGAAGAACAACTCATTTGGAGAAACATCTAGTTTTGCCTTAAATGTTGCAGAATGAGTTAGATCTTCAAAATGGGGGGACAACAAAGGGAATGGATGGTCGCAATCTAGGAGGAGTCTTTTTTTTTTGTAGCCGGTGAGTTTATATTGGGGGGGGGGGGATATTACTAAAATAGGTGCCGCCAAATGGGTGCAAACCCAAGACCTCCCCATTGGAGTTTGGGCTTTTAACCGCTCAACTAACCCACCATTGGCTAGTCTAGGAAGAGTCATTCAAGCGGTTTGCAGTTGACATGCTGGAATTGTAAGAACAAGGGTCATCTCAAGCATGACTGTAAAGCACCAAAGAAGGAAGTGGAACAAAACGACAAAAGCAGCAGTTCAATGAACGTCTCTAATGAATCAAGTTCTATGTTGTGATAGGAAAGGTGAATTTTGTTGGATACTACACTTTGCTACATCATTTTGTACTACTTCCTATAGGTAGTGTTTCCTCAATTATCGACAAGGCATTTTGGCAAGGTATATCTTGGTAATGATGAATCATGTGACATAATTTATAGAGGAGATGTGCAAATTGGAATGCCAAATGGGACACAACTGACATTGCAATGGGTCAAACATGTGCCAAAACTTACAAGAAATCTAATTTCAGTGGGTGAACTAACTAATGATGCAGGACTTGACACAAAAGTCACTAAGATGTCTTAGAAGATCATCAAGGGTGCAATAGTGGTAGCACAACGGCAAAGAGAGGGAACTCTCTACAAGGTTCTTAATGAAAGCTACATTAATGTTACTTCTTTGAAGATTAGTGCAACGGTGTGGCATCAACGTCTTGGGCATATGAGTAAAAAGAGAATGAAAATACCAACGTCAAAAGGGAAGTTAGATGAATGTCGACTTACCTTTTTGTGAAGCTTGTATGCTTGGAAAACAGAAAATAGTCAGTTTTTCCAGAATTAGTAGAACTCCCAAAGCTAAGAAGCTAAAGCTTGTGCACACGGATGTTTGGGGACCTTCAAAGGTACCTTCCCTTAAAAGCTCTCAATATTTTATTACTTTTAATGATGATTCAACTAGAAAGTTATGGGTTTATTTTGTAAAAAATCAATCTAATGTGCTTGATATCTTAAAAAAATGGGAATGTCTAGTTGAGAATGAGACATGTCTAAAACTAAAATGCTTAAGGTCAGATAATGGAGGTAAGTATTGCAATGAGGAGTCTAATGAGTATTGTGTTGTGAGTGGCATAAGACAACAGAAGACTGTTCCAAGGAAATCACAGAATAATGGCGTAGATGAATGCATAAACAAAACCATTAGAGAGCGTGCCAAGAGCATGTTGTTGAATGTTGAATTACTTCAACAATTATGGGTTGAAGCTATAAACACTACTACATACTTGATCAACAAAGGACTATCTATAACAATTGATTGCAAATTGCCTAAGGAAGCTTGGATAGGAAAGGAGGTAAAACTATCACATTTACAAATTTTTGGTTGCATCTCCTATGTTCCCGTTGATGCTGAAAATGGATCTAAGTTAGATGCAAAATCAAAAATATGCACCTTCTTAGGCTATGGAGGAGATACCTTTTGGTTATAGGCTATGAGATCATGATAACAAGAAAGTGCTCAGAAGTAAAGATGCGACATTTATTGAGGATGTTTTGCTCAAGGATAAGATCTAAAAGAAGAACAAACTGGATGAACAAAAACATGCTGAGTTTGATGATATTTCTTCTAATGAACTTGGGCAGCATGTTGTAGAACAAGTTGATGAACAGGAAACTCTAGGGGAGCCAGTGACTCCACTCATTGTAGTTCGGTGTGAGAGACAAACTGTTACTACCCCAAACCGTTACTCTCCATCCTTATATTATTTATTGCTCACAGATGGTGGCGAGCCTAGTTGCTACTATGAAGCAATGTAGGTTGATAGGAAGATGGAATGGAAGAAAGTTATGGATGATGAGATTAATTCTCCATTTGCAAATTAGACTTAGAAATCGGTTAAGCTTCCAATTGGGAAGAAGGCAATTCATAACAAATGGGTGTATAGGTTGAAATAGGAACAGGATGGCTCCCAGAGATACAAAGCCAGGTTTGGTGGTGAAAGGTTTCCAACAAAAGGCAAGTATCGATTTTACTGAAATTGTTTCTCATGTGTTTAAATTGTCTACATTTAGAATTGTTCCAAGTATTGTTGCTGCTAAAGATATATATTTAGAACAGTTGGATGTCAAAACCGCTTTCCTTTATGGTGATTTGGAGGAAGATCTTTACATGCAGCAACCACAGAGACTTATAGAAACTAGCAAGGAGCACCTTGTGTGCAAATTGTAGAAAAGTCTATATGGACTTAAGCAGGACCCAAGCCAATGGTATATGAAATTGGACAAGTTTATGTTAGGAAATAATCATACTCGTTGTCATGCAGATTATTGTTGTTATTTTAAGAAGTTTGAAAATCCATACATCATCTTGCTCTTGTATGTGGATGATATGCTAGTTGCAGCCTCTAACATGACTAAGATTAGGAACCTCAAAAATCAATTGTCCAAAGAATTTTCAATGAATGATTTGGGTGCTGCAAAGCAAATTTTGGGATTGAAGATTGAAAGGAGCAGGGATCACGAAGTTGTTGAAATTATGCCGAAGGGAGTACATCTCTAAGGCGTTGAAAAGATTTGACATGAAGAGTGCTAAGCCAGTTAGCACACCTTTAGCAGGGCATTTAAAAAACACTCAAAATTGCAAAGTCCCAAGACTGAAGAACGTAAAAGGATGGCAAAGATTCCATATACATCAGTAGTGGGTAGCCTCATGTATGCCATGGTCTATACACGACCAGATATTTCTCATGCAGTGGGAGTTGTTAGCAGGTATATGTCTAATCCTGGTTTGGAGCACTGGAATGCATTAAAATGGATTTTTAGGTATCTTGCAAGTAACAAGGAGTTGGCATTGTACCATTCAGGTACTATTATATAGTTGCGTGGTTTTGTTGAGTTACACATGGAGATGTCGATGGAAGAAAGAGTACTACAGGTTATGTGTTAACTCTTGGTAGTGCAGCAATTTATTGGGTGTCAAGATTGCAAAAGATTGTTGCTTTATCAACTATCGAGGCTAAGTATGTTGTTGCAGTAGAAGCTTGTAAAGAGATGACTTGGCTGCAGGGTTTGTTAACAAAACTAGGGCATGAGCAGGTAGATTGCAGATTACACAGTGACAATCAGCGTGCAATTCACCTGGCGAAGAATTCTGTATATCATTCAAGGTCCAAATATATTGAGGTTAGATATCACTTTATTCGGTCTTTGCTTGAGGAGGATTCCTTCAGGTTAGAGAAGATTTGCATAAGTAAGAATCTTGGAGATATGCTCACCAAGTCAGTCTTTAGGGAGAAGTTGAAGTTTTGTTTCACTTCTCTTGGTCTTGCTACGTAATTTTTGGCAAGACGTCACCTCAATCCACTCCATGAAGAAATAGTTGAGAATTAGTCCCAAGTGGGAGAACAATTCTTCATTTGACCTCCAGATTACCCTAAGATATGGATAGTGTTGACTATATCTTAGTTAATGGTTTTTTGGTAAAAATATGTAACTCTCCTCCTCTGTAACGTTTTTTCAGTTTGTTGAAATTAGTGAATTGTTTAGCAGCCATGAATTTTCTTGCCCTTGAACGTTTCCCATGTAAAATCTTGAGTGTACCATGTTTGATCCTTTTTTTTTTTTTCATTGCACAAATGTTCCTCGGTTTCGATCCTAACAGCTCCCTCCGTCAACTCTTCCTCCATATACTTTCTATTTCCTAGAGGGGAAAAAAAGAAGTCATTAAACCCTTTGATTTTACGATTCCCATCTCAAAAAATATAAGTCATTTAAGAAAGAACATTTAGCCTATGAAGAACCACACCGTTTCTCGCTTGATTTCTTTAAATCTCAACTCCAAAATCCCAGCCCTTGGTTTAAAGCTTAAAGGCATGCTGCTGTCCTTGTTCCCCTTGAATTTCCCGTCCTCCATCTACCTTTTTCTCTCACCTTTTTGCTCAATCTTCCAATCCCTTTCACTCTTCTGGCTCCCAGTTGCATTCAATAAAGTACAGAAGTATATCTTATTCATTGCATGTTCTATTTGATGTCTCAATTTTTATCGTATGCATGTATGACACAGTAAATATCCAGTATCATGACTTCAAAGAAAATTAACATGACAGTATTCTCTGGTAAATAATATCATAAATCTATAAAATAGGTACTATTCTGAAACAGGATATCAAATACTCAAGATCAAGTATTCTACAAACCAAATGCCCTGTCTCACTCTTGATATGCCATTATCAAGCCAGCCATGACAAGTAATGCCACTGAATGGCTTCAATGCTTTGTAGACTCTTAATGGCAGTGAATGTGACTGGTGTCAATCACTGCTCATACATACAACGCATACTGAAAACTGTAAAGAGGATTGCAGGTTAAGTTCGACAATCTTCTTTAGACTCATCTAGTAGGATAAATACTAGAATACAATCAGATCAAAGACAGCCAACTGAGAAGGTAAGCAAAACTCATTTTAAAGCCTGGAATGGTGGCATTTCCTATTTCTCTTCCCAGAAAAACTAAAGAGCAGCTGAAGCAGAGGATAGCAAATAAAAGAATGAATTTCATAAAAATGGAAGTACCACTTCCGGCAAACAAAAATGCCCCGTTGGAGACATCATGCTTTGAGGGCCTAAACATCCTAGCAGACTGTTCCTTTCAAAAGCCATCTGGAAGCTTCACATCAAATCTACCGGTAACGCATTGCGATAGGAAACCCCTCACTCATAAAAGGTGCATACAGAAGTCAGCATGAGATGAAATGAAGTTTCTTTTGCCTTAAGTTTCTCTCATTTGTACATGACAAAAGGTAAATCAGTTGAATATCTTCTAGACATTCTTCATCTGCCAAAGAAGTATCTAGTCTAATTCTAAAAGGTTTAATTTTATGGGCTAGGGGTGTTCAGAATGGTTTTTTCCTAGTGGTTTGAATTTCAAAGACATCACATTAAGTCCAGGAAAGTTTCAGCAAACTCATCACCATACTGGTAGTGTTTGTGAATACAACCCTAGAGAGGTTTTTCATCCAGATTATAGGCAAAGTTGATCTATGGCCTCTATGATGTAAACCCAGGCTTAGGGTTAATCCTCCAGGATCTTCAAATACGGTTGCAACAACTAACTAGGGTTTGAGGGTAAACTTAGGGTTTCGGTAAGGGTTGAAATTAGGGCCCGAGCTGCTGTTCTGCGGCTGTTAAGGGCTGTTTGATGGTTTTCTGTAGTTCAGAACTGAACTAAGGAGAAAGGGATGGGAATTGGGAAGTTTCAGAATTTTCTGGAATTTTCGAAATTTCTGCAACTTCTCAACAAAGAAGATGGAAGTGCAGAAAATCCCAAACTCAGAAAAGAGGGGCTGGTTAGGGACAAGGAGGTTAGGACTGGCGTCTACAGGCTATTGTGACTCTAGAGAGGGAAGTAAGGAGGATTTGGGGTTGGGAATCAGCAAATCCTAAGTGGGTTAGACTTGTTGTCGCAGGGAAGAAGAAGGTTTGCAGGAAATTCTTGTTTTCAGGAAGGAGGGTTATTTGGGAAGGGAGCTGCAAGGCAATGTTCTAAGGCCTGGTGCAACTCTAGGGGAAGGGATTGGGGTCTAAAGGGCTGGGGAAGTAGGTTTAACAGAGGGGGAGGGGTGCTGATATTGCAGGAAGAAGGAAATGGGGAGGGGAAGGCTACAGTTGGACAGTTGGGTTTGGGTAAGGGGTATGGGGGCTTGCACTTACCTGGAAAACCTGAATCACAGTATTGCTGAAGCTTGAATGAGGAGAAGAAGAATTAAAGTTGCAGAAACAGAAGCAATTTCCAGCCACAGGTCACCCTCCCAGGGATCCCACGACTATACCAGTCTATTCTCAAAACTCAACTCATTCAATCAATCCAATCTCCAAATAACTTACACTAGAAAGGCTATTTATAGCCTGAAACAAAGGACCCTGGACTCAAATAAGGAAACTTGATTGCTTAACAACCCAAACATACTAGACTAGCACCTAAAAATTAGGAGTCCTTATTAGGAAATAACTCTTTCCTAATTTAACAACTCAAAGACTCTTAATAAAGGAAACAACACACACTTGATCACTAAGACTCTTTTAGAAAATAAAACCAAAATTAAAAATCAGAAGTAATTCTGAACTAACCCTACTAAATAGACTCGATTCTAGGGGAGAAAATGACCATTTTGCCCCTTGGTCAGATTCAGCCTCCCTTTGTTTAGGCCCTGTTTCGGATGGGCTTGGGCCCCTTCTAGGCTCTTTTGGGGCTGCCTGGGGGCTGGATACATCACTCTATCTTTCCTCTTGGTGGAGGTTTGGATCTGCAAAAGAGTGGATCCTCAGAGGTTTGGTCACATTCAGCTCTGACTGTTTCTTCCCCATTCTCTCCTTTTGGCTTCTCTCTAGTTGTGGAAAGCTGCTAACTTGGCTACAGTAATTCTTTCTGACAAAGTCAAATGATCATTTTAAAAATGAAAGGAAAATAATGATGAATGGGAAGTTTCAAGCAGTAAAGGGTTGCACAGTTTTTCCAGTTCAAGAGCTTACCATTACACACAATTAACCCCAAAGGATTGTACCAATATTTCGCCCTCCACAAATCCAACTTTAACCAATATCCAGATGTAGCCTGTAGAACTTCAACTTCTTCGGCAGTGGCATATGAGTGACCACAAAAATTTCTATTGTGACTCTTAAGAATATCGAAGACCCCCAAATTCAGGTAAAGGTACCATTCTCCACAACATTCTTCCTTGGATGACAAAGTTGATAACATGGCATGACAGAGAAAGGCTATAAGGGGTGCGTGTAGGAATTATCATCATCCCTGCATTAACCATCCAAGATAAATATAGGCAAAAGGTAGCATGAAACCATCCAAAAAACACCTTTTTTCCCACATTAACTATTTACAAAAACTAGACATTGATGCAATACATTCATCTTCATTTTTGTGTAAAACAAGACCACCAACTAAACCTTAACCTTGAGGTATCTAATATCCTATCCACCACCACCCACCATCGAATATCTCTACTCTCTAATAGGCATCAGTTACCAGCCACACATCCAACAAGGTTCTAACTAGTACTGATTAGTTGTCTAGTTAGGAAAGTCATAGTAATTGAGTCAATCTAGGTTATTTTATTTTAGTTTCTATTAATAAAATAGTTTAATTAATAGGCTGTACTACCTCATGGTTGAAATTGAATGAATTGATTTGCAATGTGGCAGTGATGGCTGTAGTTTTTCTCTCTGTGTTTCTTTGGTAAGATGTTCTCTCTCTTTCCCCCTTCTCTCTCCCTCTTCCCCCTTCCCCCTTCCCCTTCCCCTTCCCCTCCCCGTTCAACTGTTAGGCCAATTCCATTGCTTGCAAGCCAATCAGAGCTATTTAAAATGATTGATTCTGCCTCACCTTGTGGTTGACTTTTGATGGCAATGAAGGTGACATAACAACAGTGCTGTTATTCTTTATACTTTCAAAGAATGAGCTTCGAGCTTATCACCATAGACAGGGATTAAACAGTTTCCTTACACAAAACATCATCCAGTTTTCTGGGCTAGCTTGATTATCTGATTGACATTGCCAGACGAGTCACACTGACTTGTTATTCTCATCGACTTTGATCTATGTAGTTTATTAGGAAGTAAACTATGGGTGATTAGTGAATAAAGTCTTTCTTACTTGGGATTCAGGTTTTATTTATTCTTGTATCAATAATTGTATGATCTTTTCAAAAATCTCTATTGATTTTTCTGTGTTTCAAACTAAAGTCTATTACTTTGTCTTATTTCAACACATTAACTAGAGTTTTTTTTTTTTTTATTTAATTGCAGGTTGGTGTAGTTTCTGATTATGACTTGCTAGCATTGGACTCCATATCAGGTTTCCAAGCTTCAAAACTATAACTGACCTTGTCATTCTATTATGCTGATGAAAAGCTTCCTCTTATTGATTGATTTTCTTTTCTTCCTCTTTAATACAAGTTGTTGTGGGAAACTTTCAACTTAACACTTCCTTATTTGATTTGAATCTTTATTGTTTCATATTCATACCTATTGCTTGAATCCATATCAGCTTCTTTTCTTCTTCTTCTTCTTCTTCTTCTTCTTCTGCTGCTGCTGCTGCTCCTTCGTTAATGAAGTAGTCAAACAAGGAAAATGGGATTTTAAAGGGGATACCAATGCAATGTGGAATGAGATGGCTATGTGTATTAAGAAAGTGGCTAAAGATGTTCTAGGTGAATCAAAAGGAAAGATCCATTCTTATAGAGAGACGTGGTGGTGGGATAGTGAGGTTCAAGCTGCCATTAGGAATAAAAAAGCTAGTTTTAAGACATGGCAAAGAACTAAGGATGTTGAGGATCTTCAAAGGTATAGGTTAGATAGAAATGAAGCTAAGAAAATTGGGGAAAAGAGGGAAAGGAAGTATGAAGAGTTATACAATAAGTTGGGCACAAAGGAAGGGGAAAAATCTATTTATAAGATAGCTAAGATGAGGGATAGGAAGAGTAGAGATCTTGACCATGTTAGATGTATTAAAAATGGAGATGGTAAAGTATTAGTTTGTGAGGAGGATATTAAGAAAAGATGGGAAACCTATTTCTCTAGTTTACTAAATGAGCATTCTTCACACTTATGGTTCGGACGATTACACTTTTCCCCAAGGCACCGGTGTCCGAACTTATATTCGTAGAATTTCGATGTCCGAAGTAAAAGAAGCTTTAAGGAGGATGAAACTCGGCAAGACACAAGGTCCCGATGAAATCCCAATTGAAGTATGGAAGAGCTTAGGAACCCATGGACTAGTTTGGTTGACTAAGTTGTTTAATAAGATTATGAGCACGGAAAATGCCGATGATTGGAGGAGAAGTGTTGTGGTTCCAATTTACAAAAATAAAGGAGATATTCAAAGTTGTAATAACTATAGAGGCATTAAATTGATGAGCCATACGATGAAATTATGGGAGAGAATAATTGAAACCCGGTTGAGACACTTAACTATAGTTACGGAGAACCAATTTGGGTTTATGCCGGGAAGATCTACAACGGAGGCTATTTACTTAATTAGGAGACTTATGGAAAGGTATAGAGAATGTAGGAAAGACCTTCATATGGTATTTATTGATCTAGAAAAAGCTTATGATAGAGTCCCTAGAGCGTTAATTTGGCAAGTACTAGAGAAAAGAAGTGTTGCAAGTAAATATGTAGATATAGTTAAGGATATGTATGATGGTTCGGTGACTAGTGTTAGAACGTTGGGGGACAAAGTAATGAATTCCCGATAACAGTTGGGCTACATCAAGGGTCAACTTTAAGCCCATATCTATTTGCACCGGTAATGGATGAATTAACCAAAGACATTCAAGATGAGGCCCCCTGGTGTATGCTTTTGGATGATATTGTGTTGATTGATGAGACCCAAGTGGGGATTAATACCAAATTAGAATTATGGAGAGTAGCTTTGGAATCAAAAGGCTTTAAACTTAGTAGATCGAAGACGAATATCTAGTTTGTAACTTTAGTCATGATCGGCGATGATGAAGTGGTGATACTTGACGATAAAGAGATTCCTCGAGTGATTGTTTTAGGTACCTAGGTTCAATCATAAGTAAAAGAGGTGATTTAGAAGATGAGGTTTCCCAAAGAATTAAAATAGGGTGGATGAAGTGGAGAGGTGCATCCGGGGTCTTATGTGATCGGCGTATTCCATTAAAGCTTAAAGGAAAATTTTATAGGACTCGTTGTCCCACCAGCTATGATGTACGGTGCGAGTGTTGGGTCGTTAAGAAGAATCATATAGATAAACTCAGGGGTAGCAGAAATGAGGATGCTAAGATGGATGAGTGGCAAAACTAGGATGGATAAGATAAGAAACGATCATATTAGAGTTGGTCCGGGAGTTGCTCCTATAAGTGATAAGCTTAGAGAAAGTCGTTTGAGGTGGCACGGCCACGCTCAACGGAGACCTATAAATGCTCCTGTTCGGAGAAGTGATATAATCCATATTGAAGGAACTAGAAGAGCTAGGGGTAGACCTAAGATAACCTTAGGAGAAGTGGTGAGAAAGGATATGTATAGCTTAGGCCTTGTATCTAGCATGGCCTTGAACAGAACCGATTGGAGGGCAAGAATCCATGTAGCCGACCCCATTTAGTTGGGAAAAGGCTTATTGTGTTTGGTGTTGTTTTCTTCCTCCCTCTCTTTTCTTTCTTTTCCCCTTCCCCCCCCCCCCCCCCCCCCCCCCCCCGCGGGGGGGGGGGGGGGGGGGGGGGGGGGGGCAAAGAGGGGGGGGCGCCCCGGCGGGGCCCCCCTTCTGGTTAGCCTAAAAGACGGGGAAGGGCCCCTAAAACAAACAGTTCACGCACTGGAAACAAATAAAACTTCCAAAAGAACACACTATTGCAACAAACAATAAATAACAGTGAAGCCATATTTTATGTTGGTGATAATGTAACTACTTTTCTTCATAGATGTCCTCAGAGAACTATAGACAATTCTGCAGTAATGTTATGGAAATTAATCTGCAACAGACAGGTGGCACTTGTGCCTTTTGTCTTAGACCTAGATGATGAATTGGAGACAAATTATTGTTAGTCATGGTATTTGTTCTTGGTATGGCTCCATAGAATACCCTAGAGGATTTGTTCATAATGGGAGAATAAAAGAGATCAAATGATTCATGAGGAGATGGGGTATGGAGAGAATAGGATACAAAAGATAGGAGATAAGAGTTTAGTGTTTAGTGCCTTTATTTGTGGTTTTGAATCTTTTGATACTGTAAATGAGTAAAGCAAGAAAAAAACAATAGGAGGTTAAAAGGATTTGTGGCATCTGTTGGTGAAGCATTGCACATATCTGTGGTTGCTTCTGAAGCAATTCATGGAAAAGGAGTGATCTATTGTTCTCAGAAAACTATTATTTTAGCTGTGAATTGAGACTATGGCTTATTTGCCAGTTGTTTTCATTTAGGTAGTGGACGAACTGACACAAGCATGTTTCCTGAAGTTGATAGCACTTGGAAGGTACATAAGAACTATCATTTGCTTGCTTGCTTATTCATTGTTGTTAATTGAAAATCAATAGAAATTCTTATTTGTAATTGTTCTACATTGATATTGCTATGTCCCTTGTGCTTTCCTTTTCCTAATGTCATATGGTGATGTTCTGCTAAGTGAAAGCAGTTGGGGTTTTAATTTCCCAGATGCTAAGTGATGCAGCACACAAGTAGTCAATTGAAATTCTTAAGAAATCTTGAAAGGAAAAACTGCTGAGATTATCTGCCACACTGATTGGTCATCACAGACCTCTATCAGTCAATCCGTAGTGCTTTCCACTGGTATTACGTTGCTAATATGCAAAAATGGCTTCACGTTAGTAGGATATCATGAAGCTGAAGTCTAACAATATGCGAGATGCTCCCTTTATGGATGATTCCATCGAAGTCTTAAGCTTTTTATCTGCTAGACCCATTGGAAAATTGAAATTTAGCTCTCCTTTGAGAGAGAGAGAGGGTGTGTGTGTGTTTGAACTTAAGGCTCTTACTCTCAATGGTGCATTGAGCTCTCTCGATGGTGTATTGTGCCATATTGACTTATAGAGACGTGTGAATCCTTTGATGTGGTTATATATGATTGTCCAATCCAGCCACTCTGTTTTCAGAAGGCTTCGTTATGACCCATGATTGAGTTATAGATCTTGGGGCTCATTAATATAATGTGCCTCTTTATAAGCCCAAATTTGGTTCATAGTTCTGTGTACAAGATTAAGTTTTAATGATAAGATCAAGAGGGTCAGATGTGCTGTTGATTGGAGTCTTCAATTAGCAACTCCACAAAAACCAGACATCTGATCATTAATACTAAGGCTGAAGAAAAACTTACTATGAGATTTTTCTTATTTGGATTTTTGTTTTGGGGTGGTGGGGGTTGTGGACCCAAGGTTTGAGATAAGATTGTTGGCTGATAGTAGAGTAATTGCAGATAAAGAAAAGCCTCAACACATACTTTCAAAAAGTAAGAATCTGCAGAAAATACGTGCCACAACCATCTAAATGTCTTGTACTTGCGATAAGAATGATGAAAACCCCATGGAAGACATATTAGATCCCTAAGGGCTCTAGTTATGCTTCATAAAATTGGTAAGTAGAGCCTTCAATCATCATAGATTGTATAGGTCAGTCCCTCAGTCTGGATGGGAGTCTCTAAACCAGAATGAAGATGAAGAAATTCCGACTTACGGGAGCTCTTTTAAAATGTGAGTGATAGGAATCCAGCTACTCCCTTAGTCGAACCATGGATTCCAACTCTTGGTAGCCCTGAATTCTCAAAGATAAACCCCTGCAACACATGATATCACCAAATCCTCCCCCCCCCCCCCGGAAGGAAAAAGAAAGAAAAAAAGACACACACACACACACAGACAGTGAAACTGAAGATAAACAGAGCTAGATGAAGGCTCTGAATGGATTGATTCAACTAACTCAATCTTAGAGATAGCAGTACAATGAACGCCAATTCCAACACAGGACCTTCCCTAACCTGAATACCACTCAAATTGCTCCTAACGAGAGTCTTCCTCTCCCTTGGCAGCAAAGCTCGCCCCTCTCTTACTTGCTTTTTGCCTACCTCCTACCCCAGCCCTCCTCTATATAATCGGAATCTTGTCTACTTTGCACTTAAGCCATATCCTCTAAAAGGTGCCAACATGAAATGTGGCTGCTCCCCAATGAACCCCTGCCCCTTGTCCTTGTCCCCCACATGGTCATTTGGTTTGATGTCCTACAGTCCCTTTATTGCCCTATGGTATACCCCTCAGTTGTTGGTGTCTTAACAGTAATTGGCAGAGCTTTGAGAGAACCATAAAACTATAGTAAGAATTTGAGGATCTAAACTAGCAATAGATTTAGAGTAACCTGACTAGTGCATTTTCCATTATTTATAGTTCTCTAAAACATAATCCAAAAAGGAATCATATTGAGTGGTAATTACTAAATAACACCTACACCTAATATCACATATCTATTCTTTAACTCTACTGACCCCACATGTCATAGACCAATACCACTACCACCATATGATCCAATAAGGTGCAAAATATTTTTTCTAGGACCATTAATTAGACAGAGTACTTCAAACTTTTGTGGAAACTTGGAACCACGTATTTGTTGCTCACTTGCATACAACACTAACAACAACAATAAGCCTTGTCCCACGGCTACATGGATTCTTGCCTTCAAATCCGCTCTGTCTAAGAGTATGCTAGATACAAGGCCTTAAGTTATGCGTATCATTTCTCACAACTTCTCTTAAGGTTATCTTAGGTCTACCCCTAACTCTTCTAGTTCCTTCAATCTAGATTATATCACTTCTCCACACAGGGGCATTTATAGGTCTTCATTGAACGTGGTCATGCCACCTCAAACGACTTTTTTGAAGCTTATCACTTATGGGAGCAACTCCCAGACCAACTCTAATATGATCATTCCTTATATTATCCTTCCTAGTATTGTCACTCATTTAGCATCCTCATTTCTGCTACGTTGAGTTTATCTATATGATTCTTTTTAGCCCAACACTTTGCACCATACATCATAACTGGTCAAACGATGGTCCTATAGAATTTTCCTTTAAGCTTTAATGGAATACGTCAATCACACAAGACCCCTGATGCACCTCTCCACTTCATCCACCCTATTTTAATTCATTGGAAAACATCATCCTCTATATCACCTCTTTTATTTATGATTGAACCTAGGTACCTAAAACAATCTCTCCGAGGAAATCTCCTTATTGTCAAGTTTCACCACATCAACTTCATCCATTACAAGTGCAAATAAATATGGGCTTAAAGTTGATCCTTGATATAGCCCAACTATAATTGGGAATTCATTACTTTGTCCCCTCACTATTCTTACACTTGTCATTGAACCATCATACATATACTTTAAATATGTCTACATATTTACTTGCAACACTTCTTTTCTCTAATACTTGCCAAATTAACGCTTTAGGCACTCTTATCATAAGCTTTTTCAAAGTCAATAAATACCATATGAAGGTATTTGCTACACTCTCTATACTTTTCCTTAAGTCTCCTAACTAGGTAAATAGCCTCCGTTGTAGATCTTCCCGGCATAAACCCAAACTGGTTCTCCGTAATTGTGGTTAAGTGTCTCAAACTGGTTTCAATTACTTTCCCATAATTTCATAGTATGGCTCATCAATTTAATGCCCCTATAGTTACTATAGTTTTGAATATCTCCGTTATTTTTGTAAATTGGAACCACAATACTTCTCTTCCATTCATCTAACATTTTTCCTTTGCTCATAATCTTATTTAACAACTTAGTCAACCAAACTAGCCTTCGGGCAAACAAAATTTCCCAATGAAGAATGCATCTTCTTTATCTAATGCAATTATTATAATGGATTATATACTTGTAGATTCACATAAAGAATTTTCTTAAATGGTGTATTTCTGAACTTAATGTGGCTCTGATATAATTTATTGCATTTTTTGTGCACTCCATGCTGTCTTATTTGGTATTCATCTATCTATGAATTTGTGGTTTGAATTTTTTTTTTTTCTTTTGTTATGAACTGCTGGTCCTTAGAATTCTTCATACTTGTTTCAGACATTCAATGCACTACAGAAATTGCTCAGCAAGACCAACGGGAAGGTTATTGGTGATGTGATGACACCTGCCCCACTTGTTGTTAGTGAAACTACCAACCTTGAAGATGCCGCTAGGGTTCTTTACCTTTTAACTTTTTGATGTCTTTTAACCCCCCCCCCCCCCAAAAAAAAAAAAAAAAAGGGGGGGGGGGGGGGACATACAAAAAAAAAAAACACTTTTGGTGCCCTCCACCAGCAGCCTCCCTAGGGTGGCATGTCCCATATTTTCACCATAATATAATTTTTCTGCTGTTGTGGTTTGAAGGTTAAATAGCTGGAGCCTTTTTACTTGGATTCATGAAACTGAACTTCTTTCTCCTTTTGCATTGTCAGATTATTACTTGAGACAAAGTACCGTCGACTTCCAGTAGTTGATAGCGATGGCAAACTGGTGAGGGGTCCTGAATGATTTTATTAAGGTTCAATGTTTGTCATTCCTTTTTCTTTGCTAATTTCTGAATTGCCTCTATTTTTCAATTTCTTCCCTACCCCCCAAAAAAGGTTGGACTCATTACGAGAAGAAATGTTGTTAGAGCTGCCCTTTAGATAAAGCATGCCTGCGAAAGAACAGAATGAAATGCTTGCTAGGAATGTATTTTTAGGTCACCATCCTGGGAGGTTACTGGATCATCTGGCCTTTATCTGGGTTGCTCTACAGAAGAAATTTATTTGGCCAAAGTAAGGCACTCTTAACAGACAGCAGCTTAATGGCTGTTCAAGTATTTACCTCTTTACAGATAATGGAGGTATATTATTTATGTATAATCTTTAGTTAACATATGTATTCCTATGATAGACATAAAAAAAGAGACTAGTCCTGTCTATGAGAGAGAGAAGGGGAGGGAGGGGGGGGGGGGGGGGGAGATTGGGTATCATTGGTTATTAGTATTAGTCACTGTGTGCTGGTAAAAGAGGGATTTTATCCTTTCTCTTAGATGCAACTGCTAGTAGATAGAGTTGAATAATATCTTATTTATTGGATCTTAATCTTTCTTTTACAGTTTTCCTACTCAAGTTTATTTATCACGAAGGCCTTTGCTTGTAGTTTGTTTCTCATGTAGTGTAATGGAACTTGCACATTCACAAAATCCATTTTTAACTGCTTCATTATTGTCAAGTGGGGTTGTAATATATTTGATGGAATATAATTTGCAGTGACTAATTTAGAAGATATTTCCACGTCATGGCCACAACCAGATTAACTTTTCTAGCTGGCCCAAAAATAATTTGTTATGTTATTAGTATGCCATGTTGATTCTGTCTATGCTTCAGTCTTGCAAAATGGTTAAGCATTTCATGTCCTTAACTAGGTCAGCTTCTTTCTACAAAAAAAAACTAGGTCAGCTTCTTTGGCCAACCCAAAATAATTTGTTTTTTGGTACTATGATATGATGATCATGCACAGGTGGGTTTTTTTTTTTTTTTCCCTGGATCCTCACAATCACAGATAAAAGATGTGCTCCTTTCACCTTTTTTTACCACACAATAAAGATAGAGTCTGTCTCTAGATACTGATAAAATAAATAAAAGATGGGACTCCCAGTGGGTTCTATGTGAGCTTCTCCTTAATGTATGGTGAAGCGTGAGGGGAGCATATACCTTCTGGGGCGGGGTTGGTGTGTGGTTTTCTTTTCTTCTGGGGTGGCAGCTCAAAACCACTCAACAATATTTATTATTCTGATATGTGTTTCTGGATTCCTGTGGCACTTTGTATTATGAATGGTAGATGTTCTTAGGCTTTAATCACAGTGGGGTTATTGACCCGAGACCCTTTTTGTTATTATAAATTAATGCTTCTATATCTAATTCCCAAAATTTAAGAGCAAATGATAACAAACACAAGTAGTATATTTCTAGACATTTAATGTGTGAAGGTAATATTAAAAATAATAATAATAATAGAGGGGTCTGAGTGATAAATTAGATAAGTCAGGAATTGAAATTAAGATAACAATGTGGAACATACTTTGAGCTATGGCTTGTAACAAGCATGACGTACCTGCTTTACAATCTCAGGGTTCGGTTCAGTTCTGTCTCCAGATCCTTGTCCAAAAGAACTTCTTCCTTTGCAGCGATAAGATAGTGTAACTTCTCTTCTTCTTCTGCTAACTCAATAAGTGCTCTCCACAATCTAATAGACTTCTTGCTATTTGCAACAGCCTTTTGTCAATACATCCCTCTTGTTGTGCTTGTCTTCTCCTTGGAGTCGCACAGCATGAAACCATAATATTTCAGAAGACGGAATTTGTTCTAGAGCTGCATCAAGCAGTTTGATGTCATTTCCAACCAGTTTGATTTGTTGCAGCAAAACTTCGTCATTCCAAGGAAAAAGGGAAACAGCCTCCAGGATAACAGTTTTGGCGACTTCCACATGGCCAAGAGCCGCTTCAGCCTGGGATTTCCCAATCCACCCTTGAGGATTATGCGGTTCGCTCTGTATTAGAGATTTGAAGACCTCTAAGTCTGCTCTGACCTGAGATGTTCTGTGAGCGTTTGGTCCAACTGTTGAATATACCAATCTCGATCTACGCATTCTGATCTTAATCGGTTCAGAGGTACATTGTCCATTTTGATTCCTGCATTTTCATTATTTAGACCAACTATTGAATATACTCAATGTATTGCATAGTCAGAGAAAGACATCAACGGCATAACCATGTTCAGCTCAAATGACAAGCACCTCTAGCTTCACATATTATACTCAAAAGTAATCTTAGGAATGAAAGAATCAGTCACACCTATATATTCTAAGTCAAGTGCCAAGATGCAAGATGAAACTCAAACACATTGAGAATCATAAAATGTCCTCAAAAACCAAATAACCTCATATAAAATGTCCTTCCAATCCTTTATTGGGACATCTAGACACCTAGTCTTTAGCTTTGTGGACATAATTGGCATACTTACCACATGTGTGCGTGCCCGATAAAAATATAATAGCTAAGAGAGTGAGAAACTAACTCAGTGAAAAGGAATACCATTCATATCATGCCCATCATATACGAAATTATGCTATGCAAATGCTGTAAATAAAATATTTAAATTTAGCTTGCTATATCTAATCTCATAAACCAGTGCCTGAAACTCATAATAATGAAAAGAGTATCTAGCTTTTGCTTTTTCTTATGACTTGTATCTTTCTGTATTTGTTGGTCAGGCAATTTCTTAATGATACATGTTTGCTCTATTACACTCTTCTCCTCGGCTGGTGTTAAGTCTCTTATTTGGCTTTACTTTGTCTGGTTATCTTTGTGAATCTCTACTTTGACTCTTTTTATCAGGTTTGCACTTAAATTTCTTGCTTTGGCTTTCTTCATTTGGTTTTTCTTTGATTTCCTTGTATATGCTAGCATTTTCTACCGGCGTTATGTGGATAGTGTCTTTGATCCTGCTATACTTGTGGACTTTGTTCGTCTTCAACATCGTCGATTGTTCTCATTATTGGATGGTTCTTTGGACATGAAGAATTAAAGTTTTTTTAAGGTGGTGTTGATTATCTTCTGGGTGAAGTTTTTCATTGTTTATCAACGTCTACCATTGCTACACAATTCAAGATTGGTGCTACCTTTCAAGTATATTCTTATTATGCAAGCTGAAGTTTTCTTTGTGTACACTCCAACTTGAGGGGGAGTGTTGAAGTATATGCACTTTGAAATATTTACTATTCACTGATTTTGTTCACGCGAACTAAGAAAGTATTATTTTACTATTCACGTGAACAGTAAAATCTGTTTGTATGATGCTAGTGATGCTACCGTACTTTCTATTTCTAATGTAGGAGTCTTACTACATAAGATTGGGAGTTTTTAGAAAGCATAGTTTCTATTTTCGGAACTTTCTATTTTAGGAGATAGGAAGTTACTAAAGCTGTACTTTTTTGTTTCCTTTTTCTAGAGGACAATTACTTGTCTCTCAAGTTGTATTAGATTCATTAGAAGCTATAAATAAAAGGGCTTTGTGATTCTAGACTCTTAAGCAAGAATCACAAGCCTCTTCTACTAGTTCTTCATCTCTCTTCTCTTCTTCTTCTTCTTCTTCTTCTTCTTCTTCTTCTCTCTTTTCTTTGTCCAAGTTCAGCTGCTGTTTTCATTATTTAATGCTTGTTTCCTAACAAGCATAATTCAACTCAACAGATCCCCTGAAGCCCATCAAACACTAGAAAAGAGACATTGGGAACCAACCTCAGCTGGTAATCCCACAAATATTTATTTTCACTTCTTTTGCCAAGGCATGCTTCTGACAATAAGTTTGACACATAAGAACTTCCAAAAGAAATCTTTCTAAAACTAATTGCACCTCCTCTTTTAACAATTTAAGCAACAGTTGTTTTTAAGAAACGAGGACCTCGTAGACATTTTCAATCAATCCCAAAAATTAAATAAGTTCACTCCTTGGCAGAAAAGAATCCATTAATACGGGAGGAGACAAAATAACTAGGCCAAAAATAAGTAATTTCCATTAATAAAAATGAAGTGTAGTTGGTCCAGTACAATATAATCAGGATACGCATGAAGAATACAAACAGGTAATGGATGCAAGAAAAGGCAAAGTGTTGTTATAGACTTATAGTTGGTTCACTACAATATAATTAGGATATGCATGAAGAATACAAACAGGTAATGTATAACTAAAAACACAAGAAAAGGCAAAGTGTTGTTCTATACAAACATTATTGATCCATACTCAACTAAAGGTAAATATAACCTGGAAACATGAAACCAAAAGCCAATGTCCACTGAAGATAATTTTTTGATGGACCAATCCAAATACTAAACATCAATTCTGCATCTATCATGAAGAAACTAGTCCAAAACAATAAAAAAAATCAATGAAATGTAATATTTTAACTTCAATTTGGCATCAAAGGAAGCCTTCTAACCTGATAATCAATAACTCTCAGGTCAAATGAGAAAGTTACATTTGCTACTACTTACCAGTTGCATTTGTGGAAGCAACCAGAGAGCAAAATTAATTCCACTACTTCTACCTCTGCTGTCAACGTAAATGACCATCAGGACATGATTGAGTTAGTAAACAAACATCTGACATCTGGGGAAACTTACAGAGAGGCAGAAACATCTACATTGACTGCTGATAATGGAAACCAAAGAAAACACAATTGACCATTGATAATGGACAATACACAATGTTCAAAGACTTACAAGGATATAATTAAGCTAATTAGATTTATATAAAAGAGTGGTGTCATTTATAGAGATATATCATTAAAGTATTCAATTGACCTTTTGATAATGGGCAATGAAGTATTCACAATGTTGAGTCAGATACAGGGATATAAAACAAGCCTATTCAATTTGTATAAAAATGTGGCATCATTTACAAAAATAAAAAAATAATGGAATTCAAGAACAGAAAATAATATTTCAACAAATTCAAACTTCACTGAAGGCCTTTGACATTAAAAAAAAATAATAATAATAATAATTAAACTTGCAAAATTGATCGATGGAGAAAAGAAAATTGATCACCAAACAGAGTCAAAACAGCTTAACCACTTCAAAAATATATCTTATAACTGAGAATTTCCATACCAATACTATATAATTAGAAAAAGATATGGTCAACCTGTTGCCAATAAGGATTCAATTTATTTCGGTGGTGAACCAGAATGAACAGAGTATACAAGTCACAGCAGAGGAACTACTGTTGCCGTTCTGCAAGTACCCATCTTCCTCCACTGTTTTCTATAACTAATTATTCACAAACAAATGTGTCTTCTGAATAAGACCATGACCTTCTTCGTCAGGGTCACTCTGTTATCCAATCTTCTTCTTCCCCCTCCGAAAAAGCCGAAATCCTGAAACTTCCAAATTGAGAGTCTTTCCCAACAAGTTCATCCGTAATGCGATCCAAATCGCTCCCATCATAGCTCTTTAGATCAGAAAATTCTACGGAGAGTAGACCATCATCAATGTCATCATCATCTCTATCCGAGAATTCAACTGTCCTCTTGCCGCCGGACAAGAAGTCCTCCTCCACCACCTCTCTGTTCTCAACTCCAATCCAAGGAACCCATAAATCGGCATTTTGACCCAAAGTCCTCTGCCAATCACCCACCACAACAGTTCGCAGGTTAGATTCTCGAGCCCTTCTGAGCATATCAGAGAAGTCCGAATCGTCAGAAACCAAAAACAACCAATCAATACCGCGGCTCATGGAATGCTGCATCTGCCGCTTAAGAGCCCAATCGGCTGCTTGAGGTTTATCTTCCACAGTCTTCACAAATACCCCAGCACGGCGAAGCTCCGAAGCAAGGCCATACCCAACTTTGGGAGCGATCAAAGACCTCGCAGCATCCTCATACTTGTGGTTCCCACTGATGAAACGCTCCTTAAAACGCTGACGCTTCTTGCCCTTGAGGGAACGCATTCTGTTAAGCTTCTTCTGTCGCTCGCGCTCGTGAAGCTGCTTGAAGTGCTTCTTGAGGTCCAGGTTAGTACGGCACTTGCGTCCGCAAACACCGCAGACATAGGGCTCAGTTGGGATGGAGCGGGATTTCCGTTCGAGGATGTCCAAGCGGCGTCTCTCTCGGCGTTCTTCGAGTACCCATTGAGGGAGATGAATGAAAGCGTGCCTGTTGGCATATGCGGACATGTCGACAACTTCGCCGAAGCGTTGCGCCACCTCTCTTAAGGCCATGGCCGCCTGGTAAGGAGGACCTCGAGGTGGTTTATTGTCGAGATCCCACAGAACCACCACTTTCTTCTGCTTTGCAGCCCAAACCCCATCACTGTTCTTCGCCATATCGATCTCTGACGCTGCAGCCGAGGCTGCATAATCGGCGGCAGATGCCCTAATACGCCATTTCCGGTGCTTGAGACTGGGTATTGCGACCTTGGGTATGAGAGAAATTCTAGGTTGAATCCGAGGACGGCCACTCAAAATTGGAGCTGCCGTAGAGGGGAAGGAAAGGGTAGTTTTGTGGAGGAGAAGAGGAGACGCCATAGAAGGAAGAACCTCAGGTGGAGGGTTGCAGAGAAAATGGTCCATTGCTTCGCTTCGACCATAAATCGATCCCCTCACGTCTTGTCTTCTCTACCATTCACGGTTACTGAAGCTTCTCGGCTGAAGAAGAAGCAGAGCACAGAGCAGCTCATCGCGTTCTTGGCACAACATCGAAGATTTCTTGATTGCTGATTGGACAAGAGCTGGGTAAGATGAGAAACACCGAAACACACCGCGTGGGACCCAGACTGAAAACCCTGAGAAAAACCAAATCGACTTTTTCTTTTTTCTCTTTCTTTTTCCTTTCTTTCTTCTCTTTTTCTTTCTTTCTTTTCTTTTTCTTTTTCTTTTTCTTTTGGAGCTGATGCTTTTTTTAATACTGGAAATGTCCAAGATAACCTCTCATATGACCAACCCTGGATCTTACCACTTAACCAACACTACATTGGCAACTCTTCTTCTTTTCTTTTCTTTTTTTTTTTTTTTGGTACTGGTACTTTTTTAATACTGGAAATTTAATGTCTTCCGGTCAAACTCATGACCTCTTCACTTAGAACCCAAACTGACTTTTGTCAGGACTAATATCATGTCTATTCTAAATGTGTGACATGTGTCCCAACATCACATCAAAAGTTTGAGGTCCATTTGCAAGTCACATTATTTTTTTTAAATTAATCACAATTCTCTGATGTAACTTATAAATGGATTACAACCATTTGATACAATGATGGGACACATGTTATACATCTACAAGGAAATGGATAGGATAAATTTCCATTTTGCCGTCACCAATCCGGATGGGTCCCAACTCAATGAGTCTAATCCAATTCCAATTTCAGACGGTCCAATCATTCTTCTCAACTTTGACTTTCGAGGCTGGTTGGTGGGCCCTGCCCATTATGTCAAGCCCATGTCACTAGAATGTGAAAGGAATTTTTTTTTTTTTTTTTTTTTTTTTGGGGGGTAGTAGTATGCAAAGTCACTAGTTAGAAGAAAACCCTAATACAATTGAGGATACAGGCGGGCATAGAGCCTAGAAACATGGAACGGAATTAGGTCAAACCGTCGCACACAAAATTGACAAGGCCCTCCTAGCAAGAGCATGTGCAACTGCATTAACTGCTCTTGAAATATAGCAAAATGAGCAAGCTAAAAAAAGTAGAACTTAGCTCTCTTATATCTTCTATCAAATAAGCTAGGTGAAGGGGAGGGGGTTTGTTCACATTTTGAATATCTTGCACATGAGATTTGCAATCTGACTCAACTTTAAGGTTGTTGAAATCCTCAGACAAGGCAAACCATAGACCTGCTCTCATTGCCAATGCCTCACCTTCTTCTATAGATGAGCATGAATTGGGTCCCGAGATTGCCTTCATAATCTTCTTTTGCTGTCCTTGAAGAGTGAAGCCTATTCCCGCCTTTGTTTCTTTGCTTAGTAAGATACTTGAATTTAATTTAAGTCTATCTGTAGAGGAGGTTCTCACTGTGCATGATCTTCCTGATTTTGAACTTGAGTCCTCACTTCCCACCTCCTATGCCCCCTCAAATTCTGCCTGTGCTCTCTGAGCTACCGCAATTATCTCTATTGGAGAGCTGCAATTATCTCTATTGGAGAGCTTTGTTGTTTCTTAAATATTCTATCATTTCTTGCAATCTATAGATGTCGAGCTATAAAGGAACAAAGGTTGAGAGTAGCTCTACTTACAGTTCTTCCTCTTTCATTTATCTTACTCCAACTCTTGATCCAACCAACGACTGAGGATGCTTCCACGGGGATATAATTGAGACTGCAACTGAACCATACTGCCTTCGCAATCGAACATTCAAATAAAATATGGTCCACTATTTCAAGGTTACAACCACAATGAGAACATGATGGGTCAATCTCAATTTGTTGGAATACAAGTTCCTCCCCTGTTGCACCTCTTGCACAATCCATCCAAAGGAAATTTCGGATCTTTGGTAATGTGTGACAGCTCCATATGTTCTTCCATACCTCAACATGTCTTCTTGGGGAAAGTTAAGAGCAGTCTATCATGTCCAACCTATATCACTAGTCACTAGAATGGGAAATCGAAAAGGTCAGGATCTACTTGGCACTTGGCCTAGTGGCCTAGTGGTTTTTAAGTTTTCTTTCTTGGGCCTAACCCTAACCTTGATCCTGATCATACATGGTCAGTTCATGTCAAATACTCAAATAATAGTATATATATATTATACTATTATACTATTATATAAAAGCATATATTCCTCTTTCACCGCAAATCTTTCTTTGACTATTGTATCCTTCATTTTTATTCAATTGTCATATTTTGTCCATTAATTTTCTTATCTTTTTTATTTTTATTTTTCCTTACAAATTGTTGGTACAATTTGTAAATTTTTATTTATTTTAATTTGTAAATTAATTAAATTAAAATTAGGAAAGAGAATTTTCTCCCATTGATTTCGTTCTCTTATATCAATCTTTAATAAAGAAAATATTATTCAAATTAGAAATTATACAAAATAACTCATAAATATTGTTATTTTAAATGCAATGCGATTTAATCACTGATAAAGAACTTTTGATTAAATTTCATCAGTCATTTTTTATCAATCCATCCAATATCTATAATATTCTATTAAAAAATCAAAATCTATCATATCATATCATACTATTCAAATATAGTTTGAGATAGGAATATTGAGAAACTTTAAAATATATTATTTTCTTAATAAATAATGAAATAGGGTACAATTTGGTAAATTATTAAAAGGTAATTAAAAAATAAAAACTCGATTTGAGATTCCATTATTGATAAAAACCAAATTCCTTGTTTGAGATTCGATTATTTTTTATTTTTAATAAATAAGGTCTTATGGATTTATCTCATTCTTCGATTTGAGTTTCACTTTTTATTTTTAATTAGAAGTTATGGGGATATTATTGATAGATTAGTTGCCTTAAAAAAATTCTCCTAATTTTATTAAATTCTTTCTATCTCAAAAATAATTAAAATATTTTTCTAAATTTAAATCTCTCTTCTATATTCATTTTTTTTATCAAAATCTATTTATAGTTGACCAAAATATTGGGTAATTTTTTAAAATGTAATTTAAAAAGAAAAACAAACATAAAATCATATCTAAATGTTTAGTATGATTGTCTTCTTATCTATCAATATTTTTCTTTCATTTTATATATATATATATATATATATATATATATATATATATATATATATATATATATATATATATATATATATATTTATATATATATATATATATATATATATATATATATATATATTATATATATATATATATATATTGTATTTTTTTTAATATTCAAAATTATCAATTGCAAATTTGTAATTTTATTCAGCTAATTTATATAATAATACTCAAAATTATAATTATTTTTCTATTTTAATAAAACTTAAAGTTATAATTAATAATAAAAAGAATAAGCTTGAAGCACGTAATATATATATATATATATATATATATATATATATATATATATATATATTTTTTTTTATTTCAAGGAAGATTTTCAACTTACAATTACAAATGTAACGATTTAATATATATAAATACGTTACATTTTGTAATTGAAGAATTTGAAAAATCATTCAACTATTAGAAATAAATAGTATAATTTAATTCATATTTTGATGACATTAGAAATTAAAATTTACCTGAGATTTTATTCTTATATGTTAGTAGTATTTCAATTGCCTCCAGTATGTCAAACATCTTCTTTAAAAAAGATAAATCGAAAATCATTGTGTTGAATTATGAATAAATACATAGAATAACTAAATACAATAGCCGCAAACATTTTGATTATTAATGTGATTTTTGTATGATTATTTATTATACTCAATCATGCATAATGTATTTCTTAAAAAAATAATAATAATAATAATTTAGAGACACCCCAAAACATTTCACAAAAATGATGGACACCCCAGAAAGATATCAACTTGACTTTTACAACCAAAGATATCTCTTAAATTTTCATAATGGTACACTCCCGTTAGCAAATTCCGTTAAGTCATCCTTAGATAGTCTCATAATTCATACATTACTATTAATCTCTTGTTACTTTACAATGTTGCCCTCAAAATATTGAATCATTAATTTCATCTTGTTGCTTTATCTTTAATTCTTCATTTTATATTATAAGATCTAGAACAATACAACTAAGGTACATTTGTCATTTATTTTAATTAATCAATATTTCTAACGAAAAAAAAGGAAGATATCAACTTGACTTTTACAACCAAAGATATCTCTTAAATTTTCATAATGGTACACTCCCGTTAGCAAATTCCGTTAAGTCATCCTTAGATAGTCTCATAATTCATACATTACTATTAATCTCTTGTTACTTTACAATGTTGCCCTCAAAATATTGAATCATTAATTTCATCTTGTTGCTTTATCTTTAATTCTTCATTTTATATTATAAGATCTAGAACAATACAACTAAGGTACATTTGTCATTTATTTTAATTAATCAATATTTCTAACGAAAAAAAAGGAAGTCATTACCAATTTGGCATATTTTTGGGTTATCTATGCTTTTCGTCAATTAACTTGGAGTGTCCCAAAGTTTTTCCAATAAATATCATGCATAGTGTATGAACAAAGTAGTTCAAAATTACTAAGAAACAATAAAAAATAAATGATATACTCTTAAAACGGTTCACGTGATTAGCATTTATAATAAACATCACAATTTTAAACATTTTGTTGTGTTTATTTAATTCACTAATTCACATTATACAATTCAAAATATTATTATTTTTTTAATGGGTATTGGTGATTTTTTTTAATATTAGAAATGTAATACTGTCCGCAAGGGTTGAACCCAAGACCTCTCCACTGAGAAGTATGGGTCTTATTTGCCTTCATAATACATCCAACATTCTTATAACTAATGTCACTTATTATTATTTATTGTAATTGATTTATTTGGTTGAGAACTGATCAAATTTAGAAATTCTATTATATATATATATATATATATATATATATATCATACTACTATAATAAAAGCATGTACTCTTCTTTTTCTGCAAATCTTTCACTTGACTATTGTATTCTTTATCTTTATTTAAATGTCATCTTTTTTTGTATTAGCTTTGTTGTCATTTTATTTTTATTCATAAATTATTGGTACCCTTTTTATACATTTTTTTATTTAAATATGTAAAATTAAATTAAATGGAGAAAAAATTTCATAGAAAAGATTTTTTTTTTTCATTCTCAAACAATCTTCCATATAAATCACTAATAAAAGCCTCTATAAAATAAGGAAGATATTTTTTCTAAAAATAGAAAGTGTATATATATATATATATTTGTTTTTTTTTTTTTAATCTCAAACAATTTTCCTTGTAATCGATTATTAGAAACCTTTTTTTTTTTTTTTTTCATGTATCCATAATTTTCATGTATGTTATAGGAAATGATTTTCTATGAAAATACCACAGAAATCACAAATGAGCAATGCAACCCAAAATATAAAATAAGATTCCAAATATTGTACTTTCATATTTTTCTCTAGGGATTTATAGAAACCGAATCACATATTTTCAAGATTCAAAAAAAAAAAAAAAACTTGTACAATAGGAAGGAACAATATATTTTTATAAAGTGAAAATCATATTAGGAAAGGATTTTCTATAGAGATATCACAAAAATCACAAATGAGCAATGCAATCCCAAAAATAAAATAAGATTCTAAATATTATATCTTTCATATTTTTCTTTAGGGATTTCATAGAAATTGAATCACATATCTTCAAGATTTCAACGATCCATGAAGGTACTCTCAATTTCTTCTCATGAATTCTCTTACTCTCTCTCAGTCTTTCTCGATCTCTCCCAATCTCCTCCTCTCATAAAGGGAAGACGGAGCACATATCATGTGAATCTCTCTTTGTTTACCTCAATCCCTGATTTTTGGGCAATTGGGCAGTTGTTCCCAATAGTTCTTCTCACTTTGACAGCATGATTTTGAGGACTGTAAAGATGCTAGCTTGTTAGAATTTATTTTTTCAAAATTTTTTTTGTCTCATGTTTTTTGTCATTGAATTTTGTTAGGTTGAAAATTGAGGTAATTTATCATCAGGTTGACCCCCCCTACATTGTTTCTGTTATGCATTGATTCAAGTTTCAATGGATCAATCCTGCTAAAATCCTTGTTTTGTGTTTAGGGTGTCTCAGGATGTTGTCTCTACAAGTAGGAAGTGCTTCCTTTTGAAATGGGTTTCTGGTAAGTCTTCCTACTGATTTATTTATAAAATTTCTTTAGTGTCTCACGAGTTAGAATTTTAAGGGTTCATTAGAATTATACTAATTTTGTGGTAAAATGTATTCTATCACTTCAATTAAGGCTCTCTCTTTTTCTTTCTGGAAGCAGTCTCCATATGGCTATTGTATATGCAGGCCGTCTACCCTCTTATGTTGGCATGGCCTCTATGAAGGTCTGCATGAAGCTGAATCCTTCTTTTTTTTCCCTTTTCAATCTTTAATAATATTGTTGTTATTTTTGCATAATCTTTCTATAGTTAGCTGGTTGGTTGTATGATGATAATTTTCTTGAATTTCATTACATGAAGGGAAAGTAAGTTGCATATACTCAATGGTGTTCTATTCTGTTCCTAGCTTTCCCATCCTTAATTTCTACATTTTTGTGATTTTATTGATTTGAGAATGACTTTAGTAATTGAATTGTGATTTTATTATGTTTAACTCATATAATACTGAGTTCTTTTTGTGTGGTAATTTTTTTATTTTTTATTTTCGGTGATAGATCATGAATTTAAGTTCCTTCTTGACTTCATAAATCTTTGGCGAAGGACTATTTATTCCGACTTCATAAATCACAACTAGAAGAATTATTCTGCCATTCCTTTTTTGCTCTCAGAAGGTATGAATATCATCTAATATTTGAAGTTCCAAAGAAAATAATATAGCATTCTTATTTGTATTTACACCTAAATATTTGTGTTAGCACAATCTTGAAAATCTTGCACTAAGTATATGAGGCTAAATTTTTGAATCCATTCATTCATGTCATTCTTAACAACTTTCTTTATTTCAGTTTATTTTTTAAATTCATTTATTTATTGACTTCTATCAGTCCTCTTCACTAGGATAAAAAGGAAGATTTTTCAATGCATTCTTCTATTTTTCAGGGAGTTGAGACAGTAACACAAGAGTGGAGAACAAAAAGAATAGGAGATGAAGCAAAAGAGAGGTGAGACATGCGGATACCTGTCTATTATAGAGTGCATGAATTTAACCTACTCTTCGTTTTTGGAGGGAGTAATGGTAGGACAATGAAGGTAAGAGAAACATAGAACAAAAACGAGACAGTAGAGATCTTGTGGTATTTGTTGTTGGATGGTGTGTTTATGTGTTGATCAAGAACTAAATAGAGAAAACTTGATTTTCTTCTTGGTGATGTGATCACTGATTGAGCCCCCAGCCAAGCCCTAAAGTGGGCCCCAAGAACCCCTTAATCCTACTAAATGAATCCATCATGGTGTTATTAGATCATTTTCTTTGTCCCTTTAGGGGTCAATATGGATCTAGTTGGAATCCCCCTCGATCCGAGGGCTATGGAAATAGTTTTATTTTTACTTTTTTATTTGGGTTGGTATTTTGAGAATTACCGCCCATTTTTTAGTTTATTGAGTTATGTTTGACTTGGTCAAAGTTGTGGATAAGGTAATACTCTTTTACAAGAAGGGTTCTTATCTTAAGGTTTTTTTTTTTTTTTTTTAGAATTTGTGGTTTAGTTAGATTAGGAGTCTTTTTTTATCGGTTAATCTTTTAATTCAAGAAGTCGTTGTTGGTAGTTAAATTGGTTTCCAAGTCTAGATCTTTTGATAACCACTAGCATCGAGTAAATGTTCGTGTTTTTAATGAAAAATTTTCTAATTCCTTTTGAAGCTAATCCCTCACAAAATGAGAGGCAAATGCATGAGAAAGGCAGGGCTTAAGCAGATTTAAATTTGAATTCTTACTTATGATGTATTGATCTTTTATAATTTAATCAACTCTTGAAGTTGAATTTTTAGGACCTATGATCCGACAATTTGAGCGGTTCAAACATTGGAGGAAGGAATGCCTAATGAATTTTCTTTTAGGGGAGGTAAGGGAATGCCTAATGAGTTAATGTGAAACAAAAGTAACCTTTGTGAAATTGTGTTAATTTTTGTCCCTCTTACTAATCTGTTTCTCGTTTTCTTCTTACTTGATACACGTTTAGAAATACTGAGGAAAAATGACCTGCAAAACAACTTCTTCAAGAAAAGAGATTGATAGGCGCGCTAAATCAACGTTGAGCATCCCCTCAAGCTATAGTGCAAATTAAATACGACATTTTAGTTAAATGTGTAATTAAATCCAATCACGCGACATAATGCACTCGATGCCAAAAATATGTTTGAATTAACTAAAAACAAAAATAAAAGGACTAAATGGCAAGAGAAATTAATTGCTAGAGTGTCAAAGCACCCAATTGAAATTTTTGTTTTTAATGTGGATCCGTCTTTCTACTATTTGCCGATGGATTTTGAATTGATCATTTGAAACAATAGGTCGCTAAAATAGAAAAGAAGATTACGTAATGTACATCAATTGTCTCAAATGAAGTTTTTATATTGGTTTATGATTTAAACATGTCCTTTCATTTTAATGCATCAAGTAATTAGTTGGGCATCAATTATGGTGTTGAAATTCCGTCAAGTGCGAAAGATGATTACTTGATTGTACATAAGATGAGAAAGCCAATACCCATTGACGAACCAGTGATTTAAGGATTGGCAAGTTTATAAGGTGGTGCTTATTACCTACAATAACAACTAAAAGAATAAGTAGCTTCTTTATACCAAACCAAATTCTCTATAGATATGTATTTTGAATTCTAAATTCTCTATGATGAGGTGGAGTTCAATCAAAAAAGTGAGAAGCTAACATACAATTTAAGAAATTTAATATAGCTAAATTCTCATTTGTTCTTCTATATAGCTTTGTAAGTAAAACATTCTTTATAAAGATTTTTGTAGTTTCAAAGCTGAAATTGTCATACATTAAAAAGAGTATTGTCAAAAATGAACACCAAAGAAAATAATATAAAAAACAAAGACAAATTCAAAGGAATACTTAAGCATTAGATGATATAAATGAAACAACAATTTTAATTAAGTTTATTTGGATTAAGCAAATAAAACATCTATTGCCATAGACATCCATTAACTAATGACCTTGAAGTTTAAGATATATGCATTCAAAGTTCCATGTTTATATTTCATGAGTAATCTCTTTCTTTTCTTCCTTATTATTATTTTTTTTCATGTATACGTGTAATTTTTTACTAGTATGTGTATATATATTTATAAAATTATATATATATATATATATATATATATATATATATATATATATATATATATATATATATATATATATATATATATATATATATATATATATTTTATAATTTTGACCTGAATTATAAGATAATAAAATAATTCATAATTCAATATTATTTTTAGCAAAATTATTGGGGTTAGGTTGCATGGGAAAATATTTCTCTAAACTCTACTTTTGCATAAGCCTTTGATATTGAGTTCATCCTATTAACTCTCCTAGTAAAGATCTACATACAAATGCTCATATTTTGTATTAGGGATAATTATTATTGTCCCATGTACTTTGATTTTATTACTACTGTATCCCCTATACTTTTCAAAATTACTAATCCAACCTTTAACTTTGTCTGCAATTACTATTTCCCCCTACCGTTAAGTTCCGTTAGTTTACTGATGATGTGTCATCTTTATATTTTTTCAAAAACCCCCCAAAATACCTTTATACTTATCTCTTTACTTATTTATACTTTTGTCAAGTTACAGTAGTCTGTTTCCCCATTTCCTTCTTATGAATAAAATCACCTTCCACAAAAAAAAAAAAAGAAGTACCCACACTATATTTCTTTTGATTATTCTGTTGCCAACCATCGATAATGATTGGAAATCAAGCTACCAACCCTTGAAGATTTATAGTTTTAGTTAATTTTTTATAGCATTTTATCTTTTGATTTTCTTGGTGGATATTATTTTTTATCACTACTCTATATTTTTCAGTAAATTGATTTGGATAGAAATTTTATCAAAAAAAAAGATAAAAACTAATTGATAAAGTAGAAATTTTGTGAAAACGTAGGAACTACTGGGAAGAATAAAACATGATCGGATTGCGTTAGATTGGATTGAGTTTTGTGAATCTTACTCCAATCTTGGCATCCAGTAGCTTAGTTCAAAGTCTATTTTGACTTGATTCAAGGATTGAAGATCTCAATTCAAATCCAGTTCTTTTAGGTTCAACCCAGTCCAAGCTTGTCTTGATTGACCCTCGTCTAGCTAGGTTGGGTAGACTAACCTTAATTGACCTTCTTGTAATTTTAATTTTATTTGAAAATTCAAAATTTTCATTTTGATTAATTAGTTTTTTTTTTTTTTTTTTTTTTCTTTTTTTTCAATGGACACCTAAGTGGACAATAGGTGTTCTTATTAGAGGCTAGTTTGGTAGCTAACAAACAAGTCTTAATGGAAGAGTTGTGTTTCTTGGAGACAACCCTTAGTAGTGTTTTTTACTCTCCTATATAAAGGTGAGAGGGGTTGTTTATTAAGTGTGAGAGACATTATGTTTTGTAAAGTTGTTTTGAAAATTCTGTCAACAACAGATTGGTGAATGTAGCTTCGGATCCCTTAGATCATCGCGACGGAGTGCACCGTTTGCAATGGAGGGGTTGTTTGATCTTGGAGATGAAAACACACTTAGAACCCGTGTGCACTATTCGGGGCATTTATATACCTTAAAGAAAGTGCTGGCCACCACCGACATGCATCAACTCCGCCAACTTTGTTCTAGTATCACTTAATGAATGTACACAACATTGTTTTCACAATGAGATTATCCATGCCTTTTGAAAGAGATAAATTCTCATATTCAATACTTGATATTCTATTTTATGTCTTATACGATGTCTTTGACTTCATATTTCCAACAATTTTAAGGTATTTAAAATCTTGTATAAGACTTGGTATGGGACTGTTAGAGTAATCACACACATACATTTTAAGAATTGTTTCAGATGAAGAAGGAAGTTAGATATATAAGCTTTATCTGTTACGTGTATTCATGATGCCACATAAGGTTTCTCATTTGTTGTTATTTTAGTCCATACAATCATTACTTTTGGACAGTTCTTTGGGAATTTTTCCAAACCTGAAATGTGACTGTGATGAAAAGTCCTGATCCTTCAAAGAGTTGCCACCATTCCTTCTTCATACATCTGTATTTGCATATGATACATTGGTTTTGGGTTTTGAGCCTAGATTTTTGTATTTCGTTAGATTTCATTGTTTTCCTTCTATATGGAACTCCAGTTTTGTTCTTGGCTACCTAACCATTATGAGCCGCAGAATGTTCGATGTTAGATATAAGTTAGATCTAAAAGACAGATATGAAGGTCAAAGTAATGGAAGAAAGCATCTAAGCGAGAACCCAGGGAGATGTTCTATTTTGTGTTGTTTTTGTTGTCGGTGTTCATGGTAGATGGGTTGGCTTGTTGGAAATGAAGAAAGCAATTGTCATCTTCAAAGTTCAAACCCACATTCAGCCTTTGTTGTGATGCTACCTAAGGATAAGAAATTCTGAAATTCATGTCATAATCAAATTTTCTGCATTTATGGATTTTCTCTTATTAAAATTGTGGTTACTGACCGAACAACATAAGAACGTGAACTCTGCAGGACATGACTCGGCCCTCCTGTGCAAGACTGCATGAAGAGCGAGTAAAGAGAGGAAGGGACACTGAATAAAAGGGCTCGAGAAGAGAGAGAAGAGAAAAAAGGGAGAAATTATGTCTTCAAGAGCAATTTATTGGGAGATATTCTTGCGGAGATTACATTAAGTTTTCGAATATAAATTGAAACTTCAAACATGGAAACCCTTCGAAACCATAAACCTTTGCTTTCTTTTATTGTTTCTGTTAAGGAATTTGGGCTTGGGTTTGGAAATCACTGAGAGCCGAAGACAGGACTATCACATTCTCATTCAATGGTGGAGTGCAAGTTGATGGATTTAATCTGTGAGAAAACCAAGCCCCGACAAAGATTTTGCTTCTCATAGATTGTGAAGTTACTGGTGTTTCTTCCTAGGAGGAGATACCGCGTGCAACTATCCTTAAAGAAAATATTTATTTCTGAACCAAAAGAGCCATTAATGGGGGATTTTGCTTGGGAGCAGTGGCTACGTGGCACTGCTCCAAGCAGTGAACGGTCAGATTTCAATCTGATTTGAATTAGATCTCCACTGTTGATTATCAGCATGTCAAAAATTATTTAGTGGCTGTGACTCGGTTTAGGCTTGGTCCGTTCATACCGAACCAAACGAATCTTGCTTCCTACGGACGCTCGGCTGACGCTGTTTGCCGGCGCCTCCCCTGCGGTGCGCCGCCCCTCTGGTTGCGGCCTTCCCTTCTCCCTGTTTTTTCAAGACAAGATAAGACCTTGTTTGAAATTCGGAGTTACTACCTTAGGTTTCTGTGTTGGGCTGCGTTCCCCTTGTTCCCTCCTGTCCCTGGCTTTGACTCTGCCTCCCCCTCCGCCTCTGCCTCCCTCTCTGGTGCTCTTCTTCTCCTTCTCGTTCTTTGCAATCGGTGTGTTTCCTTGTTCTCTTCCATCTCTGCCTCTTTTTTGCGGCCCTCCTCTACCCTTCTGGCCCATCGCGCCACTTCTTCTGTGTTCTGCGGTTCCCTTCCTTTGGGTCTCTTCTCCACCAACAACCTTCTGCCTTCCCTTTGTCTTCTTGTCCTCTCTCCGCCCGTCCCCTCTCGCCCGTGCGTTGTTTCAGTCTCTTTTGTTTGTTTGCCGGCAGTCCTGTGTCTTGCCTGCGTGGGGGTGTTGTCTCGTTTTGCTGTGCTTTTGTCTTGGGTTGTTTGTATGGGTTATCTGGTTGAGGGCTTCCCCCGGGGTCGCCTCTTCTGTTTTTGGTCTGTCTGTTCTCGTTGCCAAGGGTTGTGGCTTCTTCCTCTTCGGTGGGGGTCTGCCCGTGGCTGTCCTCCCTTCTTCTTGCTTCCTTTCCCGTTCTCTCTTCCCCTTCTTGGTTTGTGGTGGTTCACAGCCAAACTCGCCCGTCTTCCTCTGGTTCCTCTTGGCTCCTTCGGTCCTTGGTCCGTTGTTTTCTTTTGCTTGGCTTTGTTCTTCTTGTTCTGTTGGGTTTTCCCCTTCCGTGTCTGTGTTCAACGCCTCCCCAGTTTCACTTGCTTTTGCTGTTCCTATTATTTGCCTCCCCAGTTTCCCTTGCTTTCTGCTGTTCTTGTTATTTTTTTCTTGGGGCGATGGTCATCCTGTTGGTGCCTTTTTCTTGGTTTGTTTTGGTTTGGTTGCTGTCCCGGTCCGGGTTGCCCTCCGGTCTCCTTTGCTTTTTGCCTGCTGTTCCGGTGGGTCTTTCTTTCTTGTCTGCCGCTCTTGCTTGGCGTGCCCGTGGCTGCTCCCGCTCCCATTATGGGTTGTAGTTGTTTCAAGTTTCCATATAAAGGCTCTAGGAAAATGGGAGTAGTTTGTCCATATAAGAGCCATTATTGCTTATGCTTATATTCATAGTTTTTCCAATCTGGTGACGAATTCTAGGAAAATGGGCAGTAGTTTGTCCATATAAGAGCCATTATATCTTATGCTTATGTTCATAGTTTGTTCAATCTGGTGACAAAATAAACTAACTACTACAAAGTGCAGATTCCCTGCCTTTGTGCTCAAGGCTTGATCATGTCCTAGGTTAATGAAAAACTAGATTCTATAGAAATTCAATTGGTAGTAAACATAAGGTAGAGTTCTCATTGCTGGCTCTCTGCCATGACCATGATAAGCTTGCTGCTATTCATGGAGCACACAATACTTGCTTCTTCTCCTTTGCTACGGAGAACTAGTCCATTGCTGAAACGTGCAAGTTGTTGGTGGGGGAATCCTACTCTGAATGGTTTTGCTCGTGATTGTTACAAGTCTTCTTGTTGTTACAATAATTCATGGGCAATGAGATTGTCAGCCCGTAGGTTTCTTCTCTCAATTAGATTGATTGCACCCAAGTTTGGTTTCTATATTTCTATATCAAAGAACTAGATCAGATCATGTAGTTTCAGAATTTGAACTGGGTTTGTATGATCTTCTAAGAAAAAGAGTTAAGGAGACCATATTAATTAGCAAGTTTGATAAGATGATTCAATCTGAATACCCATAGAGTGACACCAATACCAATTAGTGTGTCAAATTCTTGGGCAAGATTCTGATCATGATGATCTACTTGGGGATCTTAACACAGAAACCGATGAATCTGAAGTGAAAGCTCCAGTGTTAAACGTGAAGTTTTTAAAGGTCTTTAGAAGCATAATTTAATGAAGGTTTTTAAAAGAGGGTTTGACATCTAAGCCATTAAACTTCACTTTCACAAGTTACAAGGTGAAGGTGAGTCAGTTGGAATAGACACACCCATTGTTTCACAAGTTACCTATAAATTTTAGGAGATCATGGATGAGAACGGATTCCACCGCGCTAAGTAGACGGTAACAGATGGCGAAGATAAAATCCAAATTTCAGAGGATTCGGTGCCTTCAATACTGTTGTGGTGCAAACAACACCAAGAGTTTTTTCTAGGGTGTATGATTCGGTGCCTTCAATACTGTTGTGGTGCAAACAACACTGAGAGTCTTTTCTAGGGTGTATTTGTAAACTTTTAAGATTTATTTATTTATTTATTTTTTGGTACTGGTGCTTTTTTAATACTGGAAATTAAACATCGCCTGGCCGAATGGATGCAAACCCAAGATCTCCCCATGGGAGTCTGGGTTTTTAACCGCTCTACTAACCCACCATTGACAAAAGAAATTATTTTCTGAAGGCACATTGGACTGATTGAACCACTGCATTGGATCTTATCCAATTGATATAATAGGTGCTTTGGACCAACTATTTAATTAAGTTATACTCCCCTTCCCTGGATCCAGAGCTGACACTCAGATTACTTCACTTTATTTTATTTATTTATTGTTTGTTTGTATTTTTTATTCTTGTCTTTTATTTATTCGTTAGATGTATGTGTTAGGACCGCTCATTTAGCTTAATTAATTAGTTAAAAATTTGAATCTTTGCACTCTCGCGTTACCATTAAGAGGTTAAATTTTAAGTGGCATATCTCCCTAAGATCGACTCTTTAGCTACACAATATTGTGCACTTGCGGTTACTTTTATTTTGCAAACAATGTCAAATGATAAAACCTGGTGTTTCTATCACCATCAAAGATGTAAGAGTATTTAGATTTTTTGAACTAGAAGAGTTCTTCAGCATTAAGGGCCAACAAGAGAATATCTTTTTTTTTCTTCTCCTTCCTCTCCAATGGCATCCCAGTCAAGGTTGGGCGTAAATTCTAAGATGTCAATTTTATTATAGAGGTTCCAAAATAATTGGCTGATGTTTTCAATTCCGTTTTGTTCCAATTTTGAAGAAAACGGGAAAGAATCGCCAACTTACCTTCTAGGGGCTCGTCTCTGCTATCATCCTAGGCCATGTTAACCACCCTATTAAATTTCGGGTGTAGGTGTCAGGCTATCTGGTAATGGAAGAGTTTTCTTTCATGGGTGGTGGGCGTAGCAGATGACAAAACAAGTGGGTTTTGATCAAAGCAGGTTACACGTAGTTTTTTAAAGCTTGCTTGAAACATGGGTATTCAAGTTGGGTTTCCAAACACATAATCCAGCTTTTCTTTCACAAAGTTTGTGGGTTTTTGTTTGTTGCTCCAAGTAAAATAGGTGTGAAAAAAACCATATCAAGTACCAATTTTAGAGCTGTATTCTTATTATTTTGATTTCCAAAAAAATGATTACCTATATTATTTTTTTTTCTGTTAAGAAAATGAACTTCTTAAAATTGATAACATCTTGAAAAGTGAATAATAAAAACTAAAAAGCAACACCAAATTAAAAAATAAATATAAGAAAGCTAAAAAAATAAGGAGCTACCTAATTAGGGTTAATTTTTTTCTAATTACTAAGGTAATAATATAATTTAGTATAAAACATAAATAAGTAAAATAAAATCTTAGGGTGATTTTATGATTTTTAAAAAATAAAAATTACCATGTCATCACTTAACTAATGGAGTTTAATGGAAGGGGGCAATAATAATTATATGTGAAGTTTAAGGTTGGATTAATAGTTTCAAAAAATATAAGGGATAAAATAATAATTAAGCTATACTATAAGGGGACAACAATAATTATCCAAAAAAAATCATTATATGAAGTCTTCGATCAACCCAATCCAGCAAAGGACAGAAAAAATTAAAAATTCTATTCAATTGAGTAATGTTTCATGTGCCTAATTAACATGGATGAAAACTTTTAACATGAGATCAAGCTTTATATATATGAATATTTGCACATGAGTCTACGAAAAAAATTAATGTCTCTTAATTATTTGGTTTGCTAATCTATTAGGTCATTAAAATTTTCTTGTCTTTGAGTAATTTTGTTGAGATTTAATCTAAAAATATTAATTGCAATAATTTAACTAAATATATAATTAAATCCAGCTAAGTGACATTAAAGGAATTAATGCCTAAAATATTGAAGGCATATAATTAGCTAAAATTAAAACACTCAACTAGAACCAAAATAATACAACAGTAAGAGAAATTAATGCTCTAACAAATGATAATTTAAAATGTGGGTCCACTATAATTAAGGTACTAACAAGTAGACATCAATAATTACCCCTAATAATGATGATAAAATAAAAAATAAATAAAATAGATAAAAATAACTCACCAAATGCAGGCTACTAAAAGATACCAAAGAAATAAAAAATGATGGTATGTATTATTATTGTTTTGTTTAACATAGTTTTGATTATCCTTTTTATTAAAAAGAATTAAATTGAATGGTTAGAAGGTTTCTTATAACAATGATCCTTTATTCAATTAGCTTGGGACATCACCTAGTAATAGGTTGGTCCTAGATTATATCAAACCAATTGGCACGACAAACTTTCATATTCCCAAAGAGGCTAACTTTGTGGTGGCAGACACGCAGGCAAAAAATGTAACAATATCTCAAGATCGATGTGCATATCTACATTCCTCACCCCCCCCCCTTTTATCTTGGGTCCTTCTCTTTGACTCCCTTATGTGTAAACTTTATAGAGGTTTTCTGTTGAATCAAAAAAAAAAAAGAACAAACAAACTTTCAAGTGGAACTAATCTTGAATTGATATTGCCAAGGCTAATATTCAAATACCAAATCAGTCCTTGTTCACTTAAACTAGACTAGACTAGACTGGTTAGGGTTCGCATGGAACGAACAGTATTTTTATCAACAAAAAATTACAATGATATAATATCGTAATGGTATGTAATTGTATTTGTTTTGAATGCTTCAAAATACTATCAGCAGTTAAATAGTCTCTTGCTTATTTTTAAAATTCTTCTCTTTTTTTTAGGTATTGCCTTATTTTAATATGAAAAATGTGCATTGACATAAAAGAACATGTCACAGATGATGTAGCAATCCTTATTTCTTTGATGAAAACATGAACTCGTAGTTTAAGAAAATAACGTTGTTGGTAAAAGAAAATAAATATCAAACCTTCATGTGTGACTTGTAAAAGAAAAAGAAAAAAAGGAAACTTTATATGTACCTTCTCTGAGATACCGAGTAATCTCATATATATATTTTTGGGAGCTGGCAAGTTGATATTATTAGGGGGGGGGGGGGGTATTATTAATATATGAGCTGCTGAATGGGTGTGAACCCAAGACCTCTCCATGGGAGGTTGGGTTGTTACATAAAAAATCTCTGTTATTTTAACCATCAAATTGGAAGAAGGGAAAAAAAAGAAAATTCATTTTATGGGGATTTCAGATGTTAAAGTAGCATTTTCAATATTCCTCTTGTGTTTTTTGGTGAAAAAAATATATGGCTTTTATCCATATAAGAAAACGTGCAAATAGATATCAAGTTGATTTTTTTAATATAAATTTTTTATTTTGGTTAGAACTGGAAAAAACTGTTTCTTTTTACATCTAGAGATAAGAGAGTTGAATTTCTCTTAATTGTTAATTAATTTAATTGAAATTCTTATAATGTTTATTAATTTTAATTTTTATATGTATCTCTCTATTTTTCATATTGAAGGGAACTAATTGAAATGCAAAGTATAACTCTTAATCAAATAAATTCGAAATGTTTGGAGTTAGTTGAACAACTATGTTAGAAAATCAATATATGTTTTAGTTTCGTTTCCCATTTAAAGCCATTATTATTTAAAGAACTTGGATGTTATGGCAATCACACCCTATGTGATAATTTGATAAATATTTAATAGTAGTTTATAAGTAAATAAACAAATTTAATAGCAATTTATCTTAAGAATATATTTTTTAAATAATTAGTAGTTAAAGAGTCTGGATCCTCTATCTTTGTGATAGAGGACTGTGCTTTCTTCACACAATTCACTACACATTTAAGAGAGATATTCATTTATGTAGTGATAAGGAGGACCATATGTGGGTTCTCTGTTTAAAATAGTAGTAGTTAGAGAGTCTGAATCCTCTATATAAATATGTGGTAGAGAGTGTGAAAAGTGTATAGTCCTCTATTCTCGCATTTGGTGGATAAATGATCCTAACTTGTAACTAAGAGAAAGTTACAATAGAAAAACTATACGTGTATGTGGTGAGCCACTAATACAAGTATTTGTATTGAAATTATACATGCCTTTGTCAACCCTTTTTCCACTTGCATTTTTGTAATATTAGGACCAACAAAGGTCTAGGTTGACATGTTAATAATAAAAATATTCCTTAATTATGAATAGATTAAGAAGAGGGAGTTCATTATATCTCAAGCTTCTAGACTTCTAGCAACATTTTTTCATATATTGACTTTTTGTAGGTAACATTTAAAAAGAACTTTCTTGTTCCTCCCAACTTCTTACTTTCAGCGTCTTAGTTCCCTTCCCTATTCCTCTATGTGCTCACTAGGTGGGTGGGGTGGGGACCGGTTCACCTCCCCTAGAGGAGTTGCGTATAATGATACCATTGACATTCAAGGATTGATTTTTTTTTTTCTCTTTTAGATGCATTAAAAAATGGTATTACAAATACAATGTTGCGGCATTATGATCTTTGTCCCTAAATATGTGCATTTAGGTCATGTAGCCGCAATTTGTTCTACCCAGTGTTGTATGTTATGGTCCTGAAAGAGTGTAATTGTGGTGTCTTCTAAATTCTTTAGAATAGTAACGAGTTGAGAGATGTGTTGTGTATGCCATGGTGTCAAGATTGGTTGTGGAAGAATGCAATCCATTTGCTTATCATTGTTCCAAACTTTGTGAATCTAAATATTCTTCTTGGCCATCTAGTTCAATCCATGAGCCATTCCCTCTAATGTTGCCTTCATTGTGTCAATGACATCCATGCTTCCCCATTCTAGGAATGTGATTGTGTCTTTCTCAAGAAGTTCCCATATCCATTAAGTCTTGTTTTCCTTGTGCTGTCACTTCCTTGCACAAATTAAATTGAATCATTGCATTGTTGATGATGAATGAGAGACTTACAGATGCATAACTGGGGGCAATTAAGAGCAACTCCTAGTTCTTCCCCTCCTATGTTAGTCGGGTGTATGTGCATATCAGATGATCGTTTATTTATAAACTCAATAGCTTTAATTGGGTTTGGATTTGTATTATTAAAAGCAATATCATTACGAAACAACCAGATTGTATAACAAGTGAGAATAAGAATGTTGAAAAACCATATAAGCGTAGATTTATCAAGTCCAGACTGAAAAAATAAAGGCAAAGTTGCGTAAGGTTATTATGATGGATATGGTCCATTCTAATGCCTAATGGTCCAAAGTCTCCAGACACCTAGATGCATCTACTCTACTAGCAATTCATAAGCACATGCCATAGTGTCTCCTTGCATTTGCCACATAGAGCACAATCAGATTGGATTGTTGTCCATCGACCAATAAGCGCCTTGACAAGGATCCTTGTATGCAAGCAGTGTGAGAAAAAAGTTTAAACTTAGGATGAAAGGGTAACTTCCAGAAAAATATCCACCATGCTCTATTGGAATTACTAAAAATTGCATACTTTTGATTCAAAATTCTATTGTAAGCAAATTTAGTAGTGAAGCAACCATTCACAGGAAGTAGTGAAACCCAGCAGTCCGGATTCCGATTTAGAGAGAGACTATCAATGGCCAAGCGAGACAAAGTTGAGAGATATGACCTGATTTCTTCTGTCAAAGAAGATCTTCATTGTATCACCTCAACCAAACTAATATTCCTAGGTTGGAAATGAGGATTGAGCTCACTGATGGAATGGTTCTATATATGTTGATTCCACCCAAGGATCAAACCAAAAGGAAGTGTTATGTCCATTCCCCACCTAAGAACCATCCGGCTACAAAATCTGGGAAAATTTTTCTCAAACTGTTTCAAACAAGAGAGCCATTCTTTTGAGAAGTTTTGGGATCAAAGACAGAGGTTTTTGGAAAGTATTTAGCCTTACGGCACTTAGCCCACATAGACTTTGGTTCAATAATTAGTCTCCACCCTTGCTTATGGAGTAGGACATCATTAACATCCTCAAGTTTTTTTTAAACCTAGGCCCCATTCTCTTTAGGAATACAACATTTATCCCAAGCTATAAGGGTGAGATGTTTACTTGAATCAATGTACCAAGCCAAAACCTATGACACAAAGAGTTCATTTTTCTGCAGATTTCTTTGGGAAAAGTGAGTATTGCATGTGAAAAATGGGCAGAGCATATAACATTGATTGCACAATAATTTCTCCCAGCATAAGTTAAACAGATGGCTTTCTAGCCACTCAATCTTTTGTGCATTTTGGTCAAGAGTGGTTGTGATCATTGATTCTAAATCTAGAGTGAGGAGGTACCAAGGTAGGAGGCCTTTTGCCCGATTGTTTAATTCACAGGATATCTACAAGTTTATCCTTAGTTTGTTGATTCACATTCCTGCTAAAGAAGATTCCACTCTTCTCCAAATTAATTATCTGTCCTGTAATATTTGAAATAAATCAAGGATAGCTTGAAACACACATGCATCATCCACATTGGTTCTACAAAACAAAAATGTATCATTAGAAAAAAAACAATGAGAGATTTTAGAGGCAGTCTTGACAATTTTTAAACCTTGGAAATCATTGACGCATCTAATAATGGAGAGTAATCTGGAGAGGACGTCCATGACAAGAAGGAAAAGGTATGGGCTTAGAGGACACCCTTGATGAAGCCCTTTGTTACCAGAAAATCAAGAAAAAGGAGAACAGTTAATTTTGATTGAAAAAGAAGTAGAGGAATTAAGGGTAGAGATAAGATAACACCACTTGGGATTAAAGCTTAAGTATTGCAATGTTTTCAGAAGAGAGTTCCACTAAACTCTATCATAGGCTTTAGATATGTCAAGCTTGAGAGCCATATAACCTTGCTTTCCCTTAGTGTGAGATATGAAGTGGAAAATTTCATGTGCAATCATAATGTTGTCATGAATCTGTCTAGAAGGCACAAATCCAGCATGAAAGGGAGAGATGATACCACCTAGCAAGGATCTCAGTCTACAGGCTAGGATTTTAGCTATAATCTTATAGGAAACATTGCACAAAGTGATAGGCTTGAAATTAGTCAACACTGAATGTTCATCTTTCTAGGGATGAAGCAAAACAAAGTGTGTAACACCAAAAGGTAAGGTAGCATGTCGAAAGAAATTTTGCATAAAATCAACAGTTTCATTTTTTACAAATTCCCAACATTTTTGGCAAAAAACAGCTTAGAAGCCATCAAAACCTAGTGCTTTAAAAGCCCCTATAGAAAAGACAACAAATTTAATCTCTATCTCATCAGGCACATCAGCGATGCAAGTAGAATTAAGAATGGAAGAAGTGGGAAGAAAAAGGTCAAAGAGAAAATTAGTATTAATAGGCTTAGGAGAAATATATAAGTTGATCATATAACTAGCAAAACAATTAGCAATCAAGGCAAGTTTAGTAATCAAACAATCTCCCTCTTTTAAGAACTCAATTTTCCTTTTTATGGTATTAATATGTGAGGAGAGATGATAAAATCTAGTATTTCTATCACCATTAGCAATGTATTGCTTTTTAGCTTTTTGGAACCAGAACCTTTCTTGGGCATTGTAAATCCTACCAAGCTAGGTTTTTTTTTTTTTTTTTTTTCCTGGTTGTATTCTAACCAATTCGGGGAGGATGAAGCTTCAATATCAGCCCAAAGTTCAGCCTCATTCACTCACAAAGGGAGTTCACATTCCCAAACTTGTTATTGTCCCACCTTTTGAGAAATTTGGCGAGGACAACAAGTTTTTGGTTAAGAGGTATATAACGTAGACTTAACCAGTTGTTGGAAAGATCCCGAAAAAAGTTTGCATGATCATGCCAAGCTGCTTGGTAGTGAAGTAATTTCTGTCATTCAACATAGAAGGGTTAGTATTAAGTAGAAGAGGTGAATGATTAGAACCAACAGCAACAAGTTTAGAGAGATTTAGATTTGGGAAGATGCCCAAAATGGCAAGAGATAGGAACAAATAGTCCAACTTCTCCGAGTTAAGAAAGGTGGGTTTTTTATTTATTTTTTTATTTATTTATTTTAATGGTTTTACCATGTGAAAGCAAACCCTGCACCTAGCAGCTCAACCAAGGAAAACGAATTGACGAAATTTTGGAGGAAGTTAAGTGTTAGGGAGGGTCTGAACAACCCCCCACATTTATCAGAGGCGGGCATGACTTCAATAAATCACCACAAAGAAGGAAAAGTTCAATTATGGAGTGAAGCACTTGCAAGAGAGATTGCCAACAAAAAAATTCAATTTGGGTATTGTGGTGGGCGTAAATGAAAACAACCACAAAAGAGAGGTGCGAAGAAAAGAATTGTACACCCACCAAATTGGAAGAGGAAAAGATGACATTGAAGTTAATAGAAGTATGAGCCAAAACCAAGATACCTCCTTGAAACTCTCACACACCTATTGGGAACTTCAAAGATAGAGGAGAAGTGAAGGAGTTGTTTCCCAAATTTTGGCATTACATCTATAGGCTTTATGTCTAGTTTTACAATGAAACAACATGTCAAGACTAAACTTGCTAAAAGTTTCCCTAGACACTGCATGGTGAATTTGCCATTGATATCCCGTATATTCCAAGAGAGGATTATCATCTTTCCTTTTAGAAAAAAGAAGGTAGAAGGCTAACAGTGCTTGCACCAAATTCTCGTCAAGATCCGCTTCCACCTCAGACAAAAGCAGATACTACACAAGTTTTTACAACAGAAAAGCAAGAGACACACTAATTGGATTCTAAATAAAAACCAGGAGTTAGTTCTGATATTGTTGAATGGAAACAAGGAGCACTTGATAAAGCACAGACATAACATCAAATGCCACAAACTAATTAGCAACGTGATCATTGAATCAAGAAAAGAGAAGGCCGAAATTTTTGTAGAAACCAATGAAAACCCAAGAGAAAGTAGATAAATATTGCGTAGAGATTTAGAGGATGAGAAACACACTAACTAGTTCTCCATACATAGGGTTGATTGTCCACCTTATCAGGTTTCAAAGCGGGATCCTCTCTCTAAACCTAAATAACAAGTTGAGATTGCGGATAGATCGAGGATTGCTCCAACCTCACACCCTTTTACCACATATTCAAAAGGAGGCCCCACCTCTAGTTTACCTTACTAGGACTCAGTGGTAGATTCCTCTCTTAATGTGTGCGTGGTAGGAATGTGTGAGAAGAGAACCATCCTCTACTCTTACGGATGAAGAATCTAGACTTGTAAAGTATAGAGTCACTCCCCTTTATGGTTGTTATTATTCATTTCGTAACTAGTGTGTCAATTTTTACTCTAACAATATGCTTAATCAACACAAATTTTTGAAAACAACTGCTTAAGCTTGTTTTTTTAATCTAGAATTTCATTTTCTAGTGATTTTTTTTTCTTTTTTCTTGGTAATCACATGTTCTCCTCAATCAAACCCAATGATTATCAAGAATTAACCACAAAAATATTCTAGATCATCTTTTTATAACATCGGAACCCAATCATGGATCCTAGGTTTTTAGCTTAAGTAAAAATTTTGGAGAAAAAAGTAATGCAAACGGCAAAGCTTCAATCAAAGCTGTAGTTCCAATTCTACAAACACTAGCAGTTGTATTGTGATTTTGTTGTCAGTTCAAAAATGCCTAGCTAGCAGCACCTTGACAAGGTCTTAGTGTTCTTTCAAATTCCGACGCGTTCTCTGTGTGTTTTGCCATCCTTGATTGTAAATTAGGTGGTGAGACACTAATTCCCCGTTAGTTTTGGAATTAGACAACTAATATCCATATCAATCCATGTCTCAATTTTCATAATACTTGTATCTTTTAGGATCAAATCTTAGAAGCTGGGCACAGCAGGCCTTTGTAGACCCAACAGTGCTAACAAATCCATGCAATCAAAGCATTGTTGAACTGAACTTGGTATCAGGAAATGCTTGACCAGAACTTCAAAACGCAGATGATATCAAGCATATCTTGTGCTTGTCATCCCATCTCTGTTGCATCTTGGGTCATCACATTTCATTTGAATTTGCAAAACTACTAAAAAATAGCAGCTGCGGCAGCTAAGCACCAACACCAATTAGATTTTCTTCTGAATGCATGAGAATGGGAGCTCTACGGGGCAACTATGAAAAAAAAGAGAGAGAATATAGAGACACACAAGTTTTTACGTGAAAACTTTTCAGGGATCGGAAATGGACTAGCTAGTCCGACTTGCAACAGACAAGACTCTCCTGGCTAGGGAATGAGCAAAAGAGTTCTCCTCAGTAGGAATACAAAAAAAATTAGATGACTTCAAGCGCATCTCCAACTCCTTTATGTCATACAGTGAACATGCAATTTCTTTGCACCCACTCATCATTATCTAAGGATATTTAGCTCAGCTGAATTCAATGTTATCTTTTGCACTAATCTCTCTTTCCTCCTCCTCCTAAGGTGAAGAAAGAACTGTTCAATGATTTGCTTAAGTCACTCACCTATTTTCTAATATTTTTAGTAAGTCCTGGGAAGAACCTGACCTAAACAAGAAGACTCCAGTACTGAATCTACCGTTTCTTATGGGAACTTAATTCAAGATATTGAGGAGAAGAAACAAAACAAAACCCAAAAATCCTTCACCAACTTAAATGGTTTAATTTTAAGAATAAGGAATGAGAATATTTTTGTAAAACTATATTTATCAATTGTTGGGAGGCATTTTTGTCCTTTAATTTTTAAAATTTGAATTCAACCAACGGTTACCCTGGGTGTTAGAACCCTTATACCTACATGTAAATTTCCCACTAAAAGCACCTAACATGTAATTTAGGCTTGATTAAGAAGATCCACACGTAAATTTCTATTATTATTATTATTATTATTATTTAGGATAGTATTCATTATTATTTTCATTAAAAAAAAATTAATGGATAGAAAATTGCTTACAACCAAAAGTCATTGCTCATTTGGCTCAGGACGTAGTAATACTTAGATTGGTCCTAGATTATACGACTAGAATCTATCAGCACGATGGACTTATAAATTTTCATAAAAAAGCTAAGTATGCCTAACCTCGAGCTATATATCATCGCCAAGACTAGCATTCAATTAATGCAATTAGTCAATAATTAAATCAACCCTTGTTAGTTAAGCAGGACTACTTAGGTTTCATGGTGGCAACAATATTTATATCTACAAAATTAAAATGCTATAATACCATACAAGTATGTAATTTTATTAGTTTTGAATGCTTCAAAATATTATTCGCACTTAAATAATTTCTCATTTATTAATATTATTTTTCATTATTTTGATATGTAAAATGTGTGTTGCCATAGAAGAACAGGTCACGTAGTGATGTGAATCCTTATTGTCATACAATATTGTGAATCTCTCATGTAACTATTAAACACGTATCTTAAAAAATAAAAAATACATTTTTTGGTAAAAGAAACAAATATTAAACCTTTACGTGTGATTCATTAAAAAATAAATAAAAAGAAAAAATTATGCACAGCTCTCTTGAGATATGAAATAATGTCATTTTCAATTATCAAACTTTCTACAATAATGACCGTATATCCTAATGAAAATTATTATAATTTTTTCCAAATTTAATTGTTATTCTGATTATGTTTATTAACTTTTATATGTAGTCTCTATCTATTTTTCACATTAAGGGGAACTAGTTAGAAAAGTAAAATATAAATTTTAATAAAATAAACGTAAAATAATTGGAGTTAGTTAAACAACAATATTAGAGAATTATTATATATTTTGTATTCTATTTTTATTTATTTTTCCTCTTGACATTTTTTCCCTCTTTATTCAAGAAGTGTGAACAAACCAACCATCTAAAACCATCATTATTTAAAGAAGTTGGATTTTATGACAATTACACCCTATCTGAAAATTTGACAAATAATAAGTAGCTATACATCAATAAATAACTAAATTGAATAGGAATTTATCTTAAAAACATATATTTTTGTGAATTTGAAATTTTTATCCTCGTCGCTAGAGAATTGTGCTCTTCTCACACTTCTTCATCATACATTTACAAAAGAGAGTGATAAAAGTAGACCTACTTTCTAAGTATGTGGTAAAAATGTATTGACTGAAATATAGTTAAGATCGAACTCGTAACTAAATACCAAGACAAAGTTACAAAAGAAAAACTTAAGTATGTATGTGGTGAGCCACTAATATAAACATTTAGTTTTTGAAATTATACATGTCTTTGTCAACCCATCTATGATCCAATTAATGACCAAAATGGATGTATCAAGCTTCCACTTGCATTTTTGTAACATTAGGAACATTATTGGTATATATTAACATGTTAATTATGATTATTCTTCAATTATAAATAGATTAAGACAGGAGAGTTCATTATATATCAAGCTTCCACTTGCATTTTTGTAACATTATGAACATTATAGGTCTAGGTTGACATGTTAATTATGATTATTCTTAAATTATAAATAGATTAAGAAGGGGGAGTTAATTATATATCAAGCTTTTGACAATAATTCTAGTGACATTTTTTTTATATGTTGACCTTTTAATTGTAGGTTTCATTTGTTTATGGTATTACTTCCATTCCTTATTCCTCTAATAGCCCCGCCCCCCCCCCCCCCCCCCCCCCCCCCGCTCTTTCTCCCCCTTCCGGTCTTCTCCTTCCTTTTTTTCTTTTTTTCTCTCCCCCCCTTTCCCCCCTGTTCTTTTTTCTTTTTTGTCCTTCTCCTGTTCTTTCCCCTTCGTTTGTTTTGTCGGTCCCCCCGGCGGTTTCTTCTTTCTTTTTTTCTTTGCCATCCTTGATCTATCAAGTGATTAATAGCTAAAGTAAGTGGTGAGACACTAATCTACCACTAGTTTTAGAATTATACAATTAATATCCCTATCAATCCATTTTATAATGTTTAGAATGCTCATATCTATTAGGATCGAATCTTAAGAACAATCACACAATAAAAGAAAGAAGAATAAAATGACTTCATACGCAAGATTTTTATCTGAAAAACCATCAGGTGAAAGAAAACTCATGGCCTCCAAGAATTCACGACTTTCAATTGTCAAATATCAGTTAGCCAGTTACAGAGATAGGAGAGTTACACTCTTACAAAGAGAGAGAGAGAGAGAGAGAGAGAGAGAGAGAGAGAGAGAAGAGTTGCATATTTATATCGAAACTTTAACAGATATAATCAACATTGTACATTTTTCAGGGTAATCTAGGCTGTCGAATAAAACAATCCAATGTAGATCATGTTTCACCAGAATAATTTTCAGCACAAGGCAAGCACCGTCCACGATACAAAGTGTAGGCGATATATCACCGACACAGAGGCAATATGTCTCCCTATTGTTGGGGGACGACATGAATCCCCCCAGAGACACAACATATACAAAATATCGACGATATATCACGAAAAGTTGATTTTTCGGCTATATATCTCAAAATTCACCATATTTAACAGAATTTCATTCGTTTATCACTGATATTTCATTCGACTTTTGCCAAAGTGATCTAAGACCTCTACAGGCTCCAGGGGCGCTACCCCATACTCCCGCCAGGGCGGCTTACCTGGACCCCCACCCATTCACTAGGGAGTGGGACCCCGTATCCGTCGGCAACATAATGTGAAACATGAGTCATACTCAACATAATTGTATAATGAATTGTAGACTTTAATACTTCTCTTCACTAGTTATGTATTTATGTTCTCTTTGCATGTTTACATTAGTATATATGAGTTTTTCAAATTTTTAGTTTTGCCCGCATATCGCCTCACATGTGCCAATTAGAAAATTTAAATTAAGTGATGTTTTAGGCCAAAATAATACTCCCATTGTGTTTATTGGCCTCAAATTAGGTTACACAACAAAATTCAAGCCAAAACGACCCCCAAAACTAGGGATCAAATTTTCATCGACATCTCTGCCAAAAGTTGCTGTCATATCCACGAAATGTCGCCGTGTCGGTGGTGTCACCAGCCACCGACACGGCGACACTGTCCGACATTTCTGACCTTGGCTCCGCCCTCGTGAAAAACTCAAGCTTCGCTCGCTTTGTACATGTTTGAAATTGGGAACTCATTCATCGAAAATCATAGTTGGATAAGTACAAAGCCTCATTATAAAATTGATTAGCGTGTGAAAATTAAGATCACAACTGGACTACTCTAATCACGTTTGGTACCTACTCACCATTATCCACATTAGAGTATAGATTAATCTTCTCTTAGTCTAATTATTTATCACAATATATCTTCTTGTGAGGTTTCCTTACATGAAGGAAGAGATTTCTTCCCTCATCAGATAGGCCAATTATCATGAATTCCATATCTCTAATTTCAATTAAAGAAATAAACCCAAACCTAATCCCTCCTCGTTGTCTAATATTAATAAACAGTTGTGCTTCAGGCCTGAATCACAAGATATGGGAGTCTTCCACAGCAAACCTAACTTCTCTGTAGTTCCATTGAGCAAAGCAGGTCTCAAAGTAAACTCTTTCTTTTGTCTTTCATGGTGGAATTGGAATACAACAACCATCAAAAATAAAAATAAAATGGGAAAAACGTATTCAGTTGAAATAAATTTCTGTTTCTGTAATTCGTGTCAGCTACCAAGCAGCCGTTTTGCACTAAAACTTGTCTTTCCCATTTATATGACAGAGATCCTTGTCACATTAGAAGAATAACAAATCTTTGTCACAATCATATGATTATAATTTTCCTCAATATTTCATAAGGTTTAGGTGTAAGAAGTTGAGGTGTACTTTGAAAACTATAAAAATAAACAATGAAATTATTCATTCATATATCATATTATCATATCAATAAAGAAGAAAAATAATTTAAAAGAAAAAATTATTGAAATGTAATCTTCTGACCTGCCCATCCACCAAAAGATAGAAGAAATTAAAAACTCGATTCATTCATATATCATATTATCAGATCAATAAAGAAGAAATTTTGCATAAAATCAACAGTTTTATTTTTTACAAGTTCCCAACATTTTTGGTAAAAAAACAGCTTAGAAGCCATCAAAACCTAGCGCTTTAAAAGCCCCTATAGAAAGAACAACATATTTAATCTCTACCTCATCAAGCACATTAGCAATGCAAGTAGAATTAAGAATGGAAGAAGTGGGAAGAAAAAGGTCAAAGAGAAAATTAGTATTAACAGGCTTAGGCGAAGTATATAAGTTGATCATATAATTAGCAAAACAATTAGCAATCAAGGCATGTTTAGTAATCAAATAATCTCCCTCTTTTAAGAACTCAATTTTTCTTTTTCTGGCATCAATATACAAGGAGAGATGATAAAATCTAGTATTTCTATCACCACTAGCAATGTATTGCTTTCTAGCCTTTTGGAACCAGAACCTTTCTTGGGCATTGTAGATCCAACCAAGCCAGGTTTTTTTTTTCTGGTTGTATTCTAACCAATTTGGGGAGGATGAAGCTTCAATAGCCCAAAGTTCAACCTCAATCGCTCACAAAGGGAGTTCACATTCCCAAACTTGTCATTGTTCCACCTTTTGAGAAATTTAGCAAGGACAACAAGTTTTTGGTTAAAAGGTACATTACCTAGACTTAACCAGTTGTTGGAAAGATCCCGAAACATGACTTCAATAAATCACCACAAAGAAGGAAAAGTTCAATTATGGAGTGAAGTGCTTGCAAGAGAGATTGCCAACAAAAAATTCAATTTGGGTATTGTGGTGGGGCGTAAATGAAAACAACCACAAAAGATGTGCAAAGAAAAGAACTGTATGCCCACAAAATTGGAAGAGGAAAAGATGATATTGAATTTGATAGAATTATAAGCCAAAACCCAGATACCTCCTTGAAACTCTCTCACATACCTATTGGGAACTTCAAAGATAGAGGAAAAGTGAAGGAGTTGTTTCCAATTTTGATATTACATCCATATAGGCTTTATATCTAGTTTCACAAAGAAACAACACGTTAGGACTAAACTTGCTACAAAGTTTCCCTAGACGCTGCATGGTGAATTTGTCATTGATACCCCATAAATTCCAAGAGAGGATTATTATCTTTCCTTTTAGAAAAAAGAAGGTAGAAGGCCAACAGTGCTTGCACCAAATCTTCTTCAAGATCCGCTTCCACCTCAGGCAAAAGGAGATACTACACGAGTTCTCACAATAGAAAAGCATGAAACACACTAACTGGATTTTAAATAAAAACCAGGAGTTAATTTTGATATTGTTGAATGAAAACAAGGAGCACTTGATAAAGCACAAACATAACATCAAATGCTACAAACTAATTAGCAACGAGATCATTGAACCAATAAAGGAGAAGGCCAAAAATTTTGCATAAACCAATGAAAACCCAAGAGAAGATAGATAAACATAGCGTAGAGATTTAGAGGATGAGAAACACACTAACGGGTTCTCCACACTCAGGGTTGATTGTCCACCTTATCAGGTTTCAAAGGGGGATCCTCTCTCTAAACCTAAATAACAAGTTGAGATTGCGGATAGATCGAGGACTGCTCCAACCTCAAACCCTTTCACCACATATTCAAAAGGAGGCCCCACCTCTAGTTTATCTTATTAGGACTTAGAGGTAGATCTCTCTCCTAATGTGTGGTAAGAAGGTATAAGAAGAGAACCATTCTCTACTCTTACTGATGAATGATCTAAACTTGTAAAATATAGTCACTCCCCTTTATGGTCTTTATTATTCACTGTGTAACTAGTGTGTCAATTTTTACTCTACCAATATGCTTAATCAACACAAATTTTTTGAAAACAACTACTTAAGTTTGTTTTTTTAATCTAGAATTTCATTTTCTTGTGATTTTTTTTGGGTAATCACATGTTCTCGTCAATCAAACCCAATGATTATCAAGAATTAACCACAAAATATTCTATATCATCTTTTTATAACATCGGAACCCAAGCTTGGGTCCTAGGTTGTTAGCTTAACTAAAAATTTTGGAGAAAAAAGTCATGCAAAGCTTCAATCAAAGCTGTAGTTCCAATTCTACAAACACTAGCAGTTGTATTGTGATTTTGCTGTTAGTTCAAAAATGCCTAGCTAGTAGCACCTTGAGACACTAATTCACCGTTAGTTTTGGAATTAGACAACTAATATCCATATCAATCCATGTTTCAATTTTCATAATACTTGTACCTTTTATGATCAAATCTTAGGAGCAATCACACAATGAAAAAGAAAGAAAGAAAGAATACAGAGACACAAGATTTTTGTGTGAAAATCCTCAGGCAGAAAAAACTTACGACCGCCAACAATCCACTAATTTGAATCATCAAAAATCATTTACAGAGAGAGGAGGAGTTACATATTTATATTAAAACTTTAACCTGAGATATAATGAACACTGCACATCTTTCAAGGTAATTTGGGCTGTTGGATGAAGAATCCAGAATGTAATTTAAGCTTCACCAAAATAACTTTCAGCACAAAGTGAGCGCCACCCTCATGAACTTGGTCTTCGTTTGCTTTCCCTGCAGTCCCTTGCAGTAGTGCTAAATCAGTATCAACCTTCCACTTGGTCGAAATCAAAAACCCATTCATCTCAAATCCTGGTTGGATTAAAGACAAAACTTCATTACAGAATTGATTAGCATATGAAGATTAAGGTCACAAATTTATTTATTTATTATTTTTTATAATAATTATTTTTTTTTTTGGGGGGGGGGGGACCAACAACCACCCAAAAAAAAAAAAAAAAAAAAAAAAAACCAAAAAAAGAGAGAGAATCAGGGGGCGGGAAAGGCCCACCCAGTTCCACCCGCAACAGACAAGACCCTCCAAGATAGGGAATGAGCAAAAGAGTTCTCCTCCGTAAGAATACAAAAGGTTAAGTTACATGACTTCAAGCCCATCTCCAACATCCTTTATGTCCCACAGTGAACATGCAATTTCTTTGCACCCATTCATCATTATCCACAATTAACGTAAAGACCAATCTTACCAGTCTTCTCTTAGTCCAGTAATTTATCACTTCATATCCTTTTATTTGCATGAAGTCCAACTCTAATTTCAAGCTAAGGTCATCAATTCCAGCATCCAATTCCATATCTCTAATTGTCAATTAAAGCTAATAAACCAGTTGTCCTTCATGCCTTAATCACAACATGTGGGAATCTTTCAGAGAAGATCTAACTCCCAGTAGTTTCATTTGATCAAAGCAGGTCTCAAAGTACATCTTTCATTGTCTTTCACTGTGGATTTAGAATACAACAGCCATGAAAAATAAAAATAAAATGGGAAGAAGGGTATTTAGCTCAGCTGAATTCAATGTTGCTTTCAGTAATTCGTGTTAGCTTTTGCACTAATCTCTCTCTCCTCCTCCTCCTCCTAAGGTGAAGAAAGAACTGTTCAATGATTTGCTTAAGTCAAAGGAATTCAATGTTGCTTTCACTAACGTGTTAACTATTTTCTAATATTTTTAGTAAGTCCTGGGAAGAACCTGACCTAAAAAGAAGACTCCAGTGAATCACCGCCTATGGAGCCGGGAGTACCTGAATCTAGCCACCGTTTCTTTCTGTCTCATTCCTATGGGAACTTAATTCAAGATATTGAGGAGAAGAAACAAAACAAAACCCAAAAACCCTTCACCATCTTATATGGTTTTTAAGAATAACGAATGAAAATATTTTTGTAAAACTATATTTATAATTGTTGGGAGGTATTTTGGTCCTTTAATTTTTAAAATTTGAATTCAACCAACGGCTACCCTAGGTGTTAGAGCCCTTATACCTACATGTAAATCCCCACTAAAAGCACCTAACATGTAATTTAGGCTTGATTAAGAAAACTCACAAGTAAATTTATATTATTATTATTATTATTATTATTATTATTATTATTATTATTATTATTATTATTTAGGATAGTATTCATTATCATTTTATTAGAAAATATTAATGGATAGATAATTGCTTACAACCAAAAGTCATTGCTCATTTGGCTCGGGACGTCACCCAGTAATACTTAGATTGGTCCTAGATTATACGACTAGAATCTATTGGCACGATGGACTTATAAATTTTCATTGAAAAGCTAAGTATGCCTAACCTCGAGCTATATATCATCGCCAAGACTAGCATTCAATTAATGCAATTAGTCAATAATTAAATCAACCCGTGTTAGCTAAACAGGACTACTTAGGTTTCATGGTGCCAACAATATGTATATCTACAAAATTAAAATGCTATAATATCAATTGTATTAGTTTTGAATGCTTCAAAACTATTATTTGCACTTAAATAAGTTCATTTATTATTATTTTTTTCATTATTTTGATATGTAAAATGTGCATTGCCATAGAAGAACAGGTCATGTAGTGATGTGAATCCCTATTGTCATAGAATATTGTGAATCTCTCATTTAACTATAATATATACATTTTTTGGTAAAAGAAACAAATATTAAACCTTTACGTGTGATTCATTAAAAAAATAAAAAGGAAAAATTATGCACAGCTCTCTTGAGATATGAAATAATTGTTATTCTGATTAAGTTTATTAACTTTTATATGTAGTCTATCTATTTTTTCACATTTAGGGGAACTAATTAGAAAAGTAAAATATAACTCTTAATAAAATAAACGTAAAATGATTGGAGTTAGTTAAACAACAATATTAGAGAATTATTATATATATTTCTTATTCTATTTTTATTTATTTTTCCCCTTGACATTTCTCCCTCTTTATTCAAGAAGTGTGAACAAACCAACCATCTAAAACCCTCATTATTTAAAGAAGTTGGATTTTATGACAATTACACCCTATCTGATAATTTTGACAAATAATAAGTAGTTGTACATCAATAAATAAATAAATTTAATAGAAATTTATCTTAAAAACATATATTTTTAAATAATTCATAGGTAGTGAATTTGAAATTTTTATTCTCGTCGCTTTAGAATTGTGCTCTTCTCACACTTTTTCACTATAGATTTACAAAAGAGAGTGATAAAAGTAGACAAACTTTCTAAGTATGTGCATGATAAAAAGGTACAACTGAAATACAGTTAAGATCCTAACTCATAACTAAATACCAAGACAAAGTTACAAAATAAAAATTGTAATCATGTATGTGGTGAGCCACTAATATAAAAATTTAGTTTTGAAATTATACATGTCTTTGTCAACCCATCTATAATCCAATTAATGAACAAAATGGATGTATCAAGCTTCCACTTGCATTTTTGTAACATTAGGAACATTATTGGTCTATGTTAACATGTTAATTATGATTATTCTTCAATTATAAATAGATTAAGACGGGGGAGTTCATTATATATCAAGCTTCCACTTGCATTTTTGTAACATTAAGAACATTATAGGTCTAGATTGACATGTTAATTATGATTATTCTTAAATTATAAATAGATTAAGAAGGGGGAGTTAACTATATATCAAGCTTTTGACACTAATTCTAGTAACATTTTTTTATATGTTGACCTTTTAATTGTAAGTAGCATTTGTTTATGGTATTACTTCCATTCCTTATTCTTCTATATTTAACCTAAAATGAAAAAGAAATTATATAAGTAAAACTTTAGTATGTGGATGAGGTGGGGGTGGGGTCTAATTCACTTCTCTTAGAGGGTAGCAAGTAATGATTTTTGACCCCCCCCCCTTACATTTAGGGGTGGTCGTCCACATTATTGATTTCAAAAGTGGACCCTCTCCTCATCTCTCCTCTATTGTCATTTATTATATATATATTTTTTGTAATAAAATATATATTGGATTACTGTATAAACGAAATGAAGAAGGCCTTCCTAACCAAAGCGTCAATTATATTCACTGCATCTGCCGTGTTAATTCTTACTTTATCTAGTATACTTTGTAGTTAACTCAACTTTTTAAATCACTTAGATGCATCAGTAAAAAATAATGTAATCAATTAATTAAATACATTAATACAAATATTTAATTTAGTCTAAATGATATAATTTTGTATAAAATATTATCACATATTCCCTTAGTTTTCATCTTCTTGTGATTTTTTCTTTAAGTAATCACACATTATCAGAACTGACACAACAACATTCAATATTATCTTCTTTTGTAATGAATCATGGATCTAGGTTGTTAGCTTATGCAGAAATTCAATCAAAGCTGGAGTTCCAATTCTATAAAACACTAAATTACAGTAGTATTGTGATTTTGTTGTCTGGTCTAAAATCTGCCAAGCTAGCACATAGACAAGGTCTTCATGTTGTTTTCAAATTTCAATCCTCTCAGTATTTTCTTTGCCCTCCTTGATCTATCAAGTGATTAATAGCTAAAGTATGTGGTGAGACACTAATCTACAACTAGTTTTAGAATTATACAATTAATATCCCTATCAATCTATTTTATAATGTTTAGAATGCTCATATCTATTACGATCGAATCTTAAGAACAATCACACATTGTACATTTTTCAAGGTAATTTACGCCGTTGGATAAACAATCCAAATGTAGTTTGGGTTTCACTGCCGTCGTAAAAAACTCAAGCTTCGCTTCGCTTTGCTTGCCATCTCCCGCAATCATGCAAAATCAGGCTTACATATATAACAATATCGACTTTTTGCATGGTTGAAATTGGGAACCCATTCATCGAAAATCCTAGTTGGATAAGTACAAAGCCTCATTGTAAAATTGATTAGCGTGTGAAGATTACTCTAATCACGTTTGCTACCTACTCACCATTATCCATATTAAAGTATAGATTAATCTTCTCTTAGTCTAATAATTTATCACAATATTTTTTTGTGAGGTTTCCTTACATGAAGGAGGATATTTCTTCGCTCATCAAATAGGCCAATTATCATGAATTCCATATCTCTAAATTCCAAATCCTAATTCGTTCTCGTTGTCTAATACTAATAAACAGTTGTGCTTCAGGCCTGAATCACAAGATATGGGAGTCTTCCACAGCAAACCCAACTTCTCTGTAGTTCCATTGATCAAAGCTTCAGGTCTCAAAGTAAACTCTTTCTTTTGTCTTTCATGGTGGATTTGGAATACAGCAACCAGCAAAAATAAAAATAAAATGAGAAAAACGTATTCAGTTGAAATAAATTTCTGTTTCTGTAATTCGTGTCAGCTACCAAGCAGCCGTTTTGCACTAAAACTTGTCTTTCCCATTTATATGACAGAGATCCTTGTCGAAGAACAACAAATCTTTGTCACAATCATATGATTATAATTTTTCTCAATATTTCATAAGGTTTAGGTGTAAGAAGTTGAGGTGTACTTTGAAAACTATAAAAATAAACAATGGAATCATTCGTTCATATATCATATCATCATATGACTATAGATGAAAAAAATATAAAGAAAAACTTATTGAAATGTAATCTTCTGACCTGCCCATCCACCAAAAGATAGAAGAAATTAAAAACTCGATTCCATTGAGTAATGTACCATGTGTCTAATATCTGTAGATGTTGTTTGACGAAGATGAAAAGTCCAAGATATTGAATTTGACTATGTAAGGATTTGTATAGGGTTTTGGTTAGATCGTTCTCAACTTGACAAGACAATTAAAGTGTAATAGTTGTTTTTCTAAGTTTCTGAGGTTCTCTAATTATTTTGTTTGAACTTGAGTATGTGATGTTAGATCATAACAATTTTCTTATTTTTCACCAGAAAAAAAATTAATAATACAATAAAAATTTCTTCTAAGTTTGGTATAATTTGACATAGAGATCTTACCCCAACAAAAAACTTATTTATTATCAGAAATTAATTATAACAATTTAATTATATAATTACATGGAGACCAAAATGTATATAAACATCCCGCCAAGAGACATTAAAGGAACTAATGCCTAAAATATGCCAACACAGAGTTGTTTGATTGGTAATACTAACATATCTTAGTGAAAAGTTTGTGGATTCAACTTTTGCTGATAGTATATATAATATCTCCATGCTCATATAAGAAAAAATGCTTTTTGACATTACTTACTAATAGATTGGTCTTGGATTATAGTAGGAATCAATCGGTACTAAGAACTTCTAAGTTGAGTTCATTTGAATTTTCCAATCAAGAGCTTGCAAGACCTAACCTCGAGCTAATATTGCCTAGGCTAGCATTTAATAAATGCAATTAATCAATTAGTCAATTACTAAATCAACCCTTTACTTGAGCTATATTAGTCATGGTTCATGGCACCAACAATATTTATATCCACAAAATTAGAATGTTGGAATACCATATTGGTATGTAATTGTATTCTTGACAAAAAAAAAAGAAAGAAAAGTATGTAATTGTATTAGTTTGAATGCTACAAAATATTATTAACATTTCTTACCAAATTTTTTTTATTAGCACTTAAATAATCTCTCCAATAAAATTTTAAACTATTTTGTTTTATTATATTGATAGGTAGAGCAGGCATTGACATAGAAGAACAGGTCATCTTGTGGAATCTCTCATGTAATTATTAAACTCCCATTTTAGAATGAAAAAAAAACATATGTGGTAAAAAAAAAAATATTAAACCCTTACATGTAATTCATAAAACAACATAAAAAAATGAAAATTTATGCATAGCTCTCTTGAAATAGGACTAATCTCATTTTTAATCATCAAACTTTAGAAATTACATATACCGCCCATGCTTTCTGGAATAATTGGCATTTGAAACGAGGCTATCAATTAAAGTATAAAACCAAGGATGGTATACATATTTTGAAATTTAATGTGCAAATTATAATTACACTATATGCGTAGAGGTACATATGAATGTAGCAAAAGAAGATTTTTTTTTTTTTAATTGTTATTTAATTTAATTGAAATTCTTATAATGTTTATTAATTTTACTTTTCATATGTAGCCTCTATCTATTTTTCACATTGAGGGGAACTAATTAAAAAAATAAAATATATCTCTTAACAAAATATAATTTGAAATGATTGGAGTTAGTTAATAATAATGTTAGAAAAGTATTATGTAATATGCATTATATTTCTAATTTTTTTCCTGAATCCTTGACCCTTTTTTTCCCTGCCTGCCCTTTTTTTCTCTTTATTCAAGAAGCTTCTGAACAAGCCAACCTTCTAAAAAAACTTGATGTGATAATTTGACAAAAAAAATTAGTAGAAGTTCATCAATAAATAAATAAATTTAATATTAATTTATCTTAAAAATATGTTTATTAAATAATTAATAGGTAGCAAATCTTAATCCTTTACTTTTTTGTGTATAAAAAAATTGTGTTTTTCTTACATCTTTTCATTATTTATTTAGAAAGGAGTTCAGTTCTAAACACTGAAAATATATGATGGAAGGGTTTGATGCGTGTGAAATTTCAAGATAGAACAATTCCTTTTGTGAACCATTCAAGCACAATCATCTACCCTCACAAGTAGAGGATCCCAACTCGTAGCTAAATATTAAGAGGAAGTTACAAAAGAAAGACTTAAATATGTATATGGTGAGCCACTAATACAAACATTTAGTTTTGAGATTGTACATGTTTTTGTCAACCCATCTATGATCCAATAATAACCAAAATGCATGTATCAATCTTCCACTTGCATTTTTTAACATTAGGAACAACGTAGGTCTAGGTTGACCTGTTAATTAAGATTATTCTTCAATTATAAATAAATTATCAAGCTTTGGAAGCTAATTCTATAGTAACTTTCTTTAACCCGGTAGCATTAAAAAACAACTACTTCTCCCCTCCTCCTTTTTTTTTTCTTTCTTCTTTTTTTTTTTTTTTTTTTTTTTTTTTATTAAAAAAAAAAAGATTTTTTTTTAAAAAAAAATTTCTTTTTCTATTCACACATATGAGAAAAACTTTAGTATATGGTTGAGGTGGGGTGGGGTTTGATTCACCTCCCTGGAAGGGAGTTTATAATGATTTTTGACCCCTTACATTATACATTTAGGATTGGTCATCCACCTTATTAGATTTCGAAGGTGGACCCTCTCTTCATAAGAGTGTCAATCGGTACGGTTTCGGTAATTCGGTATGGTACCAACTTTGAATACCTAAAACTAAAACCGTACCGTATTTGAATTTACACGGTACTGTATGGTTTCGATATTTGCAAAAATGGTTCGGTACGATTTTGGTATTAAATCTTTGCGAAAAAAACGAATTAAATACGGTATCTAGTGTGGTACAATATGCCACTTTTATTATTAGTTCATAAAGATCCTAATGAAATTGCAATCAAACAATTAATAGAATCTGATATTAATAGAGACAAAGCAAGTAAATCTAAGAAGAAGAGTGAAGGACGAAACGAAAAACTAAAACAGAGAATTAGTGATAGGGAAAAGGTAAAGTGTTTTAATTGTAAAATTACATTTCTATCCCTTAATTTTGTACGATACCTATTCGGTATGGTTTCAGTACATATCGATTGTATGAATACTTGAAACCGAACTATACCGAAGAAATTCGGATACAACTTTTTGAAATCAACTCAGATACATCAGTAAAAGAATTATATATAATAAATTAAAAAAACCCATTAATATAAATATTATTTTAATCTAAATGGTGTAATTTTATATAAAATATTGTCACGTATTCCCTTGTCTTCATCTCCTACTAGTGATTTTTTTTAGGTAATCAAATATTCTCCTCAATCAAACCCAATGATTGTTAGAACAGCCACAACAACATTCTATATTATCTTTTTCTAACCAATGATGGAACTTAGCTTGTTTGCTTAATTAAATATTTTGAAAAGAGTCATGCAAAATCCAATTAAAGCTGGAGTTCCCAATTCTACAAATAGTAGCAATAGCATTGTGATTTTGTTGTCTGGTCTCAAATCTTGACTAGGTCTTCATGTTGCTTTCAAATCCCAATCCTCTCTGTGTTTTCTTTGCCATTCTTAGATCTGAGTGATTAATAGCTAAAGTAAGTGGTGAGACACTAATTGTCTAATTCACCATTAGTTTTGGAATTAGACAATAAATATTCCTATCAATCCATGCTCCAATGTTTGAAATGCTTACATATGTTAGGATTGAATTTTGAGAACAATCACACAATAGAAGAAAAGAAAAGAATCAATGCAAAGACACAAGATTTTTATGTGAAAAACTCTCAAGGGGAAGAATGTTGGGTTTGGATGTCTTGTATTCTGTGGATCATGTAATTATGGTTTTAGTTGTATTTTTAATTGAAACAGATTTTAGGTCAATTATTAATATTGGGGCAAAATTGTAATTACATTGGGATTAAGGTTTTAGGTTTCCCTATAAATAGTCTCTGTGTGATAACCTATAGGCATTAATCTATGTAGGAGATTGGGGAATCAATCCCTGTAGAATTGGGGAAACCTATCCTGAGGATAAGGATGGGGGGCAAGCAAATGGTAGTACTTTGTGGGTGTGAGAGTGGTTTGAGGTTTCCTGGAAATAGTGGAACTCTTTTTCTCTCTGGTGGACCTAGGCATGATTTTGCCGAACTATGTTAAATTCCCATCATGTCTTTTTTCCTTGTGTTCTTCTCTGTTCGTGGTTGTGCATCCATTATCCCTAACAAATAAAATTTACCGTCAATTTCAATTGTCAAAAATCAGTTACACAGAGAGGAGAGTTACATATTTATATCAAAACTTTGATCTGAGATATAATCAACATTGTACATCTGTCAAGAAAATATGGGCTGTCAAATAAAGAATTTGAATGTGAGTTGGGCTTCACCAAACAATTCACAACGTAAAGGGAGCACTGCCCTCTTAAACTCGACACTTGCTCACTTTGCCTGTCACAACTCCACAGTCACGCAAAATCAAGCTCACATACATAACAATATCAATCTTAGACTTGATTGAAATTGAAAACCCATTCATCAAAAATTCTAATTGGATTAAAGACAAAGCCTCATTATAAATTGATTAGCATGTGAAAGAGGTAAGATCACAACTATACTTCCCTTATCAAGTCTTTATGCCTACTTACCATTATCCACATTAAAGTATCTATTAATTTATGACAATATCTTTTTGTGAAGTTTCCTTACATGAAGGAGGAGATTTCTTCCCTGATCAGACACGCCAATTATGAATTCCATATCTCTAATGTCAATTAAAGAAAGAAATCCAAATCCTAATTCCTACCTCGTTGCCTAATACCAATAAACAGTTGTGCTTCAGGCCTTAATCACAAGATGTAGGAATCTTCCATAGCAAACCCAACTTCTCTGTAGTTACATAGATCAAAGCAGGTCTCAAAGTAAACTCTTTCTTTTGTCTTTCATGGCGGATTTGGAATACAACAACCATCAAAAATAAAAATATGGGAAACAGGGTGTTTCAGCTAAAAAAAAACAATTCTGCTAAAAGAATTTCGTGTCAGCTACTACATAGCCGTTTTGCACTTCTCTCTCTCTCTCTCCTCTCTCTCCCCTCCTAAGGTGAAGGGAAGACCTGTTCAATGATCTGCTGAAGTCACTCACCTAATTTCTAATATTTTTAGAACAGAGCAAAAAGACTCCAGTGAATCCACCGTATCCTTCTCTCTCACTCTTTTGGAAGCTTAATTCAAGTCTTTTATTAATGTGCTAGTTGTATTTGATTATTGAAGTGAAAACCATTAATGAAACCGTCAATTTCATCTTGGTTGTTGCCTGCATTCTCATGCTGTTATTCGGTCTGTCTTTGTCAACGAGCCTTGGCTGGCATCATTTGTCAATATTTATCAAACCCATTAATGCCATTCCAAGCTTTCCCAATTGCATTTCTTCTTCCGGGAGAACAGAAGAAAGGCTGCCTCACATATATATTGATAAAGAGAGAAAGAGAGGATAAAACTCAAGGGTGGAGATGTTCTCAATGGTGAATGTTGCAGTTGCGGCGTTGTCCGTGGTTGTTGTTATAATGATACTGATCGTGCTCGTTTGGAAATTTTGTCATTACAAAAGAGTTACTCGCAAAGATGAAACACCAAAGTCGAAAGCAGAGAGCTTCCGATCAGGGATTGGAAAGGTTTCCATGACCAATGAATCCAAAGATCGAGATAGCTTCTCTGGTTTCAATAATTCAGACATGCCGAGCAGGATGAGTTTCAGTGTTTTTCGACGTGGGGTTCCTCCAGATTCTTGGTTCGATTGGGCTGATCATCCTTGGCTTGTTTCAGAGGCTGTTGAGTATGGTTGGTCCAGATTTGCCTTCGCCGCCGATCCTTCTTGTCCTGCCATGGAAATATGCTGGGACGTTTGTGAAGGGTCGGTGGATCATATGCAAAAGATTAGATTCAGTCCTGAATTGAAAAAAATCGACATAGGTAGCCGTTCTTCAAGTCCTTCATGTTTTATCAAGTCTTCTCTGCCATTACCAGGACCTCCATTCGACGATAGTCCTTTCCCTCAAGAAGCTTATTTCGAAGTCACCATTATCTCTGTTTCAAATGATGAAATTGATTGCCTCCACAGAGCTAAGAGAGACCCTGTTTCAGGGGAGCTGACAAAACTAATTCCTCAGAGTTCTAATGTAAGTGTGCAATCAGACTCATTAATCCATATTGGAGAAATCAATGGCAGTAGAAGAGCTGAAGAGTTGAGGATTCAAATTAAAGGAGAAGGGCTGAACCAGACACCAATATTCTCAGTTGGGTTCAGTGTTGGTGGGTCTCTCCCTCGAGAACTCCCTGGAAACTATCCTGGCTCAATTGGATTCAACTCCAATGGTTCTCTTTTCCTTGATGGTAAGTTGAGGTCTCTTCTCTTTCATCTAAATTTTTTTGTATTACATGTTTTTAGTCTTTAATTAATAACAAAACCCAATTCAGACACTTTAAATTTGCTTTATGATTTCAGGAATGAAGCTGGTCTGTGAAGCTGAAAAAGCAGAATGGGAAAGCAAAGACAAGGTAATTGGGTGTGGTTTTGATCCTGCTCAGAAGAAGGTGTTCTTCACTGTGGATTCAGTACTGGTTCATGTAATCAATTGCAAATCAGATGAATTTGGTTGCCCACTCTACCCAACTTTAGCTGCTAATGTTGACATTACTGTGTTAGTAAATTTTGGGCAGACTGCTTTCAAGTATTTACCAGCAAATGGACAGAGGACTCCCAATCCATGTTTCATTGCTCCACCTGAACAAGGTTCTGCAGCTGGCTATGAAGATAGCAGAGATCTCTTCTCCATGGCCATTGTTGATCCTCTGTGGCTTAACCCTCCCAGGAATGACAACAACAACAATGGTGATTACAGGCCATCACCATCACCATCACCGGATCGTAAACGGGGAACCACCATGTCACCGGAGCGAAAAAGAGACACTGAACCAGTTGAGCTATTCGACATAGCCTTTTCAGGTACAGCAGGTCAACAAGCAAAGCAATGAGCAATGCTGGGAATGATGCTTTTAATATAAGTTCATGAATCAGAAACCTTGAATAAATTCTTATTGAAAATCTAAACCAGACATCAGATTCTGCTACACCAAGTGAAGCAGAGGATGAAGTTGTTACAAATTCTATGGTATGTTCTTGTCGATTTCGATGTTTGTTCAACTCGGACTATGCGGCCAAGCTTTTGGCTAGTTTTGAGGATTTAAAGGTTCTAGGGGGAAGATGAAACTTTTAAGTCTTCTTCCATTCAAGGTAAGGAGCTCCTACAGTTAGTCTGAGAAAGAATGGCTTCATGTTAGTAATCAAGTTGTTTTGAGGAATGCCGGCTGTTTTTTTTTAGTCCTAATTTATGTTTCAATTTCAACTCTACTGTATATATTTTAATTATATTTTTTTTAAAATGCAATGATGTAGACTAGCAGTTCTATTTTCAATAGCTGACTACTCTGAAATGAATGCAATCACAAGATATAAACACATTCAAAGGACCAAGGACTGTTTCGAAAAGATTTTGAAATCTTCATTTGTTTTTTTTCTTTTTAATTTAATTTATAGATGAATCACCACTATGTTCAACAAACCCAAACAACCCAAGGGTGTCCTTGCAAAGTAGGCCGGCCAAATGGCTCCCAACGATGTCAATGGCATCAGTTGACCATACCTGAACCTGAGAAGGAAGATTATGTTGAAGAATCCGAATGGGTAGAAAGCTGAGGTTATCTGTTTGAGTAACAGCAGGTTTCTATGAACAAGCCATGTAATGCTTTTAAGGATTGTCTTTGTTCTCAGAAAAAATTGAATAAAAGAAGTAAAAGGAGGCTAGATTGAGATGATCTCTCTTTTCTAGTCATGTTTTGTGCTAGTATCTAAGAGCAATCTCTGGTTGCTCTGGACATCTGCTACCCAGGGAAGTTGGAGATTACCCCCAACAAGATGCTTGTTATGCCATGCTGATAGGGAACAAAGAACTCAAAGAAACTGCCTCAGAATCCTCCATCACAAAGCCGCCTCTTTGCCAATATCCTGTGCTCAAACAGCAATCTGGATTCTGACTCCCTTCTCGCATTCCAGCCTCATCAGTAACAGATATTGCAACCTTGGACTGCTCAAGCATCCTTCGCTTGCATCGAGGATAAAAGGATCAGAGGTAATGCCAGGGACATCAATTCTGCCACACATTGGCTTGCTGCACAAGCTCATAAAAACTGAACTTCTTGTTGAATCCTGCAATCTGCTGTACAAGAGGTCACAAGAATCCTGATATGTTCACTCAAGTTATTTTAGCTTTAGATCTTTATGTCCAGTAAAGAAAGAACTCAGGCAAGAGAACTTTTGTTGCCCTCGGATCTCTGAGAAGCATAGGATGAATCTATCAGAGAAATTCAACTAGTGGTAGAATGAATCTATCAAGTTGCATTGCAAATATGAGCACATTTGGGATGCAATACCAACTTATTAAAATTCTTTTGCTAAGGATTAAGTTGCTGGGGCTAACTGATATGGTATAAAGTAATTGAACATGGATTTTGTCTTCAAAGGACTGGATCTACAGTTCGACACATGATACCACTAGGACTCCAAACAGAAATTAAACACAATGGAAAGGCAATGTTGGTGAATTATTAGATCAAACTTTAATAGCATACATTTAAACTGAAATAACTACAACAGCAAAAGCAATGTAGATTTTCAATAACTAAGTTCCAACAATACAACATTATAAAAACTAAGACATTATTCTCTTTCTAATTTCCATGCACAGATCCCTCACCCATCTACCAACAAAAAAGGGGGGAAAAGGAAGAAGAAGAAGAAGAAGAAAGAAAGAAAGAAAGAAAGAAAGAAGAAATGAAATCTGCCACCATATTGTTTGGTAGCAGTCAATGGCACTCCAATCCTAATACCCTGAATAGGACTTCCACCCAAAGCAGCTTTTCCCACATAAATAGCTGGAGTCCACTCTCGTCAGTGATAAATGTAGATGGAAATGCTCCCTCAATTATTCCACATTACATCTATGTCGTCTTCTTGCGCAACCCCATCCGTGATTTCGCATACCTAGATTTGTTAAGAAAAAAATTTGCGCACCCATTTGAAACCAACACTATAAATTCAAAAGATAAAGAAACCCAAGGTCTACAAGGTCTTCAGAAGGATACTCCAAGCGCATGCCCTCCCCATCAACTGATGAGTAAAGACAAGTTCCCTGAAGATAATTTAGGGCAGCAGTAGAACAATCAACATCCTGCACGCACAATAATCCATTGAAGAACATCTGAGAGACTACCAAGAAATAATATGCTACAGAAGTATCATAAGTGTCAACATTTCCTAATTAAAGCAGGTCTTTAAGGTCATAAAGCTGTACTTGAAAGTCAACAAATGCAACTGGAGCTCCAAATCTGTTCTGCATCTTCAATTTCAAAAATCCTCGGCATCTACCAGAGTAGCCAACAGAAGCATATACCATTGAGATCAGTTTCTGTACCAAGCTTACAAATCCATATTGCTTAGAAGGAAAAAGAATACAATTCTCCAAACCTTGAAAATGCTTCAGTAAGCTCCTGCTCTGAACATGCTGGCCCCAGATTAGCCACAAAAAGTGTTGGGCACGGCACAGTGTTCAGTGGAACTTGAGGTTTTGATGCATTATTCTGGTAATGTAGGAAAAGTGCCCGGAAATACACAGGTTAGTTAAGAAATGGCATTACATTATAAAGGCATATAGAAATTAAATGATCCAGCAAAGATACAAAAAACACTCTGGAATGGCCATTATAGTGGTATGCAGTCTACAAATATGTGTGTATAAATATAGATGGGTTCAGAATTCATGTTGGACATGTAAGATTCTGACACTCCATAGCCTCACGTGCAGATTTCTTACTCTTTGTGCCACCTTAGGGCATTTCTCAAGCTTGCATAAGATGTAGGTCATTTTCTTCGTTTTGACAAGATTTGGGTTTTGAGAAACATGCGATAGCAAAACATTACACCATTTCAACTGACATCTGCCATCTCACTGATGTCCGGCCAATGTCCTTTTTAGGTGAGAAAGAACTAAGTTAACACAAATACACCATACCCAATGCATTACACGATTTCAATTCACAATTTTCCATTTCATGGAAACCTGATCCATATCTTCGTGTGGTGAAAAAGAAACAACTAAGTCGACTTAGATACAGTCTCAATGAGATGTAGTTGAGATTTCAACTGGTCTTGGTGGCCCTCTCTGGTTCTGGTAAGTTCGAAAGAAAACACTTTAAACATCATTTATTTTATTGCGCACATCTCACCTGGAACAAACAAATTTGTCACCCAACAACAACATCCAAGGAGATATGTTTCACATTAACATCACCAAAAGGAGACTTCACCTTGACGAGACTGGATCAAAAGTTTGACCAGTCTCATCCATCTCCAGGGGTTTCAACTATGAATGCACACTCCCCCTCTCCAAACAAAAAGAAAACCCAAATTGTTATTTATTTTTGACCACATGCAGCACAACCAAGCCTAAAGCCACAGATCAGTTGGTTTTTGACAAAATTTTTTTTTTTTAATATTAATAAAAAAATAAAAAATAAAAGAAGCACACACACAAAAACTAAGGATTTTGCTCGAATTGTAGAAAATTCATTGCAATTGCATATGTAAGCTCTATTACTCGAATTACATGTGTTTCTAATACTAAAGATTACACACACACACACAACACCAGCCTAGGTCCTACATCGAATTAGCACGTTGGGTCAAATTATAAGCAACCATGGGATCCACCATGTTAATGGAGCCTAGAATAGGCTATCCTGCATATGGCCACCAAACCAATTGTAAAGTTTGACATAATAAGACACTGACATAACACATCTTACTGAGTAACTCAGGCAACTTGGTTTTTTGGCTGACAACCAAGATACTGACACCTTAAACCTTGCTTGAGGAATATTATGGGAGACCTTGAACCTTGCTTGAGGAATTTTACGGTCTCAGTACACAATGTATTCATGTGAACAAAAACTGTACAAGGATACACAATAAGAACGCTCTTTTTTAATCTTAATCCTGTTCTTTTCTTTATCTTCAAGACATCAAACAAAAAGTCACAACACATAATTATGGCTTGCCATATTTATTGATGCTAATTTCAAAACTAGGATAACAAACAATAGAACCACATATTTTTGTCAGGAGTATAGCAGGATAGGATGCTACAGTGCAGGAATAACTGACAATACTAGCATAATGCTCCCATGTATGGTAATATGGGTTAACTAAATGTCTAGGGTGGAAAAGTTGTCAGCTGTCGAGCTGTCAAACTTTCCTATCAGTCCGTCTTCTCCATCCCACCAAAAAAAAAAAAAAAAAAAAAAACTCAGTTCACATGGCTCCCACATTTAACAGGGACTACGGTGGGTTAGATCCATGCAGTCGTGATCCTGTTTCTAGATCTACTCCACCCTACCCCCTCCGAAATATCAGTGATATTGGTATATTCTTGCATGGAAGGTAAGGTAAGTGCAATGGCCTTCTTCTATTGCTGCCATTGCAATTTCCTGTGGAAGGCATGGAATCTTGGCCCAGATATTCCTTTTACTGGCCCAACTCATTGTCAGTGTTGGGTGATTCTTCTGAGTCCAAGCTCTGGTCATCACCATTCCCCATTCCCCATTAAAGATTGCCTTAAGATTCCTCCACCGATGACCTTATCTTGCATCACGAAAAGCAGCGGCGGAAACTGTGTTGGTGGTGCGAGAAGAGGAGCAGAAACAGATAGGAAGTGGTGGGGCGATATCAGAGAGACAAGCAGAAATCTGGAGGGGAGGAAGAAAAACAATGGGGATGAACTGGGAGATACCAGTGAAAGAACATATTATGTGCTGCAAGTGGCAATGCTAACCAGGATTCCTAGGCAAGTGGTTGAAGTTGCCTGACAAGCTAGCTGGGCATTGAAAGAGTATATTGGAGAGACTTTCAGCTCAAGTGAACAGAGATGAGAGGTTTCTACTATTCATAAAGAATGGCTGAAAACCTTAGTGGCAGGCTGAACAAACAGAGAAATTAGGTTGAACAATGATGATGATGCTTACAACACATCACCCTACAGAATTGTCCCTCACTTGCCACCTATAGCTACATCGGCTTTCACTGGCTCATGTTTGTACCATTCCAGCAGATCCTCTGTGCTGCCAGTTCCTCAAAATCACTGCCCTCAGTGCAATCCTCACAGATCAGTTGCCCATGGCAATAGCTCTTTTTCTGTTAACAAGCCTCTCTCTTTCCACGGCAATGCAGTCTACCAATTCATTATGGAATGAGGAGTTTGACAAAGTATAGATATTTAATATCCTATCTTTGGACAAACACCCAAACTCATGCATATAATGAAATTAGCAGCATCTCCTTCAATGCTCATTTCCCTTCTGAAAAACCTGACACATACTGAAATGAAGAGAACTTAGCTCTAGTAGTAGCTCCTCCTGTAGGACCCAAGCAGGCACCAACAACATCCCACCCATAATCATAGGATGCAGGATGCAACCAAAACACCGAGGGAAAGCTCCTTCTTCACACCCCCCCCAACAAAAAAAAAAAAGCTTCATAACCCAGCATGATGTAGCCAAATCTTTACAGTAGCCAGGGTCAAACAACTATAAATATTAGCTACAGCAAACAAAATGCTATCTTGATTCCAATCCTGGTAATAATTCAAAGTTATCTTCATATGATAGATTAATTTAACTTCTTCAAAGCTATTTCAGGATTTTGTCCTTAGTATTCTTTACATCATATGGTAGCAAGAATAATCATTTAGAAACCTTCTTACTTGGCATAAAACAGATTCAACTTCACTCATACACGCTTGCCTTTTCATCACCAATTCAAAGTTTGTCCAGTCTTGACTTTCGTTTCAACTGAAACTCTGCATGTTTCAACTGCCCATTTGGTGATCAACTGGGTATTTTTGGGCCCAAAACTTCAGCAGGCTTAATTAAACATATCTGAACGTATTGGAACCTTAAAGAAAAACATTTAACTGGTAGATTGACTTCATAATGAATAGGTTGGTAATCTAACCCATACTTCATCTAGACTTCTCTATGTTCCCCATCCCCTGGTGACTGACTTCCCCAAGAATAGGCTAATTGTTAGTTCTTGGAGTCTCACCTCCTCCTTTAGGCCTCCCTCTTGAGAGGCTTGATCCCCCCTTTCTCCCTTTGTATTCTTGGTGTTGTTGTCTTTAATATATTTCTTTATTCATCCAAAAAAAATTAGAATACACAAAGTTCATTGAAAACAACTAAAATGTGTTTTAGGAATGAAGCGTTCACCATTTAAAATAGCGAATGCAGAAATCTTTCAGGTATCAGTGTAACAAGTAATCGAGTGGCAGTGTACAACCAAGTTAAAACACAACTACAAAACCGTTCCTTGAACTCTATGCCAGTAAAACATAAATTTCCAGGAAGGCTCAAAATGTCTGAGGAAGAGAGGTATACCTCAAGTTTGGATATGACACAATTCTTCCTCAAATATAGCAAATCATCATCATACACATGCTCTAACAGTCCCCAAAATGTATCACAGAGAAATGTGGGTGATTTGACAAAAAATATCAAATCCGTGGTGTTTTGAGTTTTCCCTTTTAACACGAGAAATCACTTGAAACTCACAAAACCAAGCTGAAATTGAAATTTCAGACAAATATTTTGTGTCTCACAGGATTCAGTTAAGCTCTATGTTCTTTGGTATCTCTCCCACACTTTGATATTGATAACATCTTTGACCTTTCTTAATCGATCATGACTGGAAATTTTATAGGAGAAATAAAAATTAAAAAAAAACACATTCTCTCTTATATAACCGCAATGACTTGAAATTGAACCAAGATTGAAAGGTAAGCCTCACCAAGTTCATGGTGGCCACTTGACTAGGAGCACCGCCAAAGTCCCCATGACTGAAATTACAAAAATACAGAAAATTTAGATAATATAACAGCGTGTGTTTAAAGTTCAGTACCAGACCACAGCCTAGGAGACAGGCAATTATCTTTCAGCTAGAATTTAACAGGCCGCATATGACAATAGGAGGAAACAGACTGGGTAAACTAGCAGTATACCGTATGCTAGCATCCCAAGAGTCTATTTCTCTCTTCCGGTGTTAAAAAGAAGGGGGGGGGGGAGATGAGGTGCTGGCATACCATATACTGTTAGCATATTATCCCTCTCCCATGACAATAACACCTAGTACATGAAGAAGTAAACAATATAAAATCTGAAAGCTGTGCTTAATTCGTGCAGATGACCTTTGTGTAGATGGATAACCAATCATGTTGTAAGCAGAATTACTCATTCCAGGCATGTGAATATTGCTGCCAACACCTGTTAGTGCCCAAGCGTGCCAAACATGTGCAAAGTGAGCTTTTAGAAGTATGTGTTTTCATGTGACAGAAACCAACTCCTAAGGAAGAAAACGAAATATGGACAAGCCAAGGTGGAGTAAAACATGTCTAAAAGTTCTTTTAAGAGAAAAAGAAAATTACTAGAATAAACACTTGAAAATATCTAAATTTGTAATCAAGAGGCCAGACAAAACTTGAAAAGAAGAAAGGGAGGAAAAAGAATAATTAAACAGCAGTGGCAAGAAGCTATATGACTATACTAACTCCTCAGATTTTAAGCATGTGAGGAAATTATCTTACCAGAGTCCGGAATTCCTCCTGGAAATGTGGAAGACCCCCTAACTTTCTTTTCAGAAGAACCAGCCCCTCCATCATCTGCTTCTTAGAATCACAGTTTTACAACAGGTTCAATAAAAGCAACTGGTGAAGATTATTTTAGACAAAAAGAAAATGGCTATATTTATGCAGAACTCAAATTGTAATAGACCTGTTCTGGAGCGCTTAGATCTAGAATTTGATTTTGCAAGATCTATAAACAAAGCTGACTCCTTCTCAAGGTCAAACACTAGTCCCTACATGCAAAGTAAGACTCAAGAATAATCAGCAGCAGAAATGAGACTTGAAACAAGATAATGTTGTGGAAAAAATGCAAAATCTCTAGAACACCATCCTAATTATTGTTGATCTATCATTTCAATTTTTCATTATTTATAAGACTTGCACTGGTTGTCCTTGTGCAAATAGAGAAAAGAACAATATGCCCCCACCTTGTTGGCTACATGGTTCTACAACATACACACTCTAGGCTGTGTTTCACAGAAAGCAACCTTTAGAAAAGATCATGGTTCTAAGTATTGGTATCGATCACCACATTTCATTTTTGTACTTAACCGAGAACAATACCGTATCGACTGTACAATATGGCCAATGGGTAGTAAACTCCAAAAATCAATTTTTAAGGAATATTAAGGGCAATACCATAGAAAACCACCAATATCAAATCTAAAACCGTATCGGTTTCCATGTTGACTATAATTGTTCTGGTACTGTGCACTAACCATGGAAAAAATACCTGAAGTGATACCAACCAACATAGATTTCAAACAAGGATGGTATTCTAAGTTGTTTTCCTGTCCACAAAAGTATGCTAGGATTCACACCAACTGTATAGGATAAATAAAACGAAGAGAAGTCCTTCTATTGCATTAATAACATAGAGTTTCTTCAGCCAATATGTAAGATGAAATACCCATTGTTAAACAAGGCTACCAACTAGTAACTTAGAAAGCAATATTCTCATGTTATAATGGCTATAAAAACCCTTGCAAATGCTACCATTCTATTAAAACAGAAACAAAAAGGCAAGCCCTTCTACCATTCTACAGACTGTTAAGTATTGGATTAGTACATTGCAAATGCTTCCTTCTGAATGCTCTACTTCCTACCTTAATCCTATTTTTTCTTTTTTTACTATTGATTAGTCTCCTTGTTTGTCCTCCACTTCTCATCTAGAATATTGGATTGCAGGGCTGGAGATCAGTCACTCAAATGGTGGAGGCCAGAGTTCTGTGTGGTGCAGAACAGCTCATGTATTATACAGAAGCTTGGACATGTCCCTTTTGGTGATCTTTTGAGTTGGTCTTTTTGAAGTGGCTAAGCTGGATCCACTGACACCACAAACCTAGTGTTATTGTAACAAAATGCCCTTTCTTAGAACAATTACTACCTGAACCTCACACCCCCTGGGCTCTGCATCTGGTCTCTATGTCATTAACGGTGGCTATTACTTTTCCTAATGTAACTTATGTCACTGACGGAAACTACACAACCATGATTTTTGTTGTGTCTCTAGCTATGAGGGCTTCCATGGAGGATAAGCCTTCTGGAAGACAAACTTCTGTTATGTAATTTTCAGTCTAATATGAGTTTATTTCATAGGCAATCCTAAAATTCAAAGAAGCATCTTCATGAGACAAAGGATCATCTCATGTGTAACAAAGGATGCGAAAAACACAACAAATCATAACATACACTTAAATACACTAAGCCAGACATCTGGTCCTAGTTGAGTAGTTGCTGCATATTATTTATTAGAGCATCCTGAGTTGTTGAACAGCCACTGATGCCCACGCAATTTCACATTTTCACTTCTATTTTTAGCATAGGTACATCGTTTTACATCATCAATAATTGTCTTCTAAGCTTAAGACATGAAATGACTAACAGCACCTACCTCAAGAGTATGAAACATTTCACACAAAGCAGTCTTCTTTCTTCTTTCATTTGTCATTGTTCGTTTTAATGTTTTTGGTACCAGAAAACAGGTGTTCAATCAGTATCATGAAATTAATCCAAATATGATGCTTTCTAAAGGAAGTAAAGAAGCTTCTTCTTTGGGAGAAGGAGAGATGAGGAGATTAACTCAAGAAAGAACAATCTAAATAAAAACATCCCCAGCATTCTTTATTATAAATAATATGACAGTACAGTGTCGGTACAATATAAATTTTCCACGGGAGGACTAACTACTGTTAATAAAGAATACTAAATATTTGTTCAGCCACCATAAGTAAAACTGACATCTTCAAAAGAATGAAGATATAGCTTACTTTCATCAAAAGAAAGAATTAGCTTTCACGGCCATATGATTTGCTTGTTGGAACTAGCTTTCATCAAATGTCTATGTTGAGTTATAATATAGAACTAAGGAAGAACCGTATGATGCAGATTTGAAGACCTAGATTCACAAGAAGTCCAAGTAGCACTACTACTACAGTAATCAAGTCTTTATACAATTCAATTGAACCAGTGGTTCAATATAAATTAGATTGGTTTAGTTCATTTAGAGTTCATGTGATCACTTAAGCTCTGTCATGTGATCACATAAGCTCTGTCATGTGATCTCTCTCTCTCTCTTTTTTGGTTGCTCTTTTATAATTATTATCCTTTTCTGGGGTCAAAAACTCTGTCTTGCTGCCGGTCCCAAGCCTGGGTAAGGGAGGAGGGTTGGTGCATCAGCCGACACCGGATAAAAACCTAGCCAAACCTTTTTTCATGGATTTGACCTTGTATGATAAACGCTATGCTAGGGCGTTCCCCGACAAAAGAAGCAACGCCCTACACTATGGCCCGGGTGTAGTGATAAGTGGGCAAAGGTTAGGTAGGGCGTCCCTGTATGCGGCGCATCGCATCGGCACGTGGATGCAATGATAAGTAGGCAAGGGTTCCCGCACTATCGACAAGTACGGGTAAAGAAGCTAGTCAAAAAATATAGGATTAGATTGGCATCTTGGAACATAGGATCTTTAACAGGTAAGAGATTAGAAATGATAGATGTTATAAGGAAAATAATGATTAATATAACTTGCATTCAAGAGACTAAATGGAAGGGTAAAAAAACTAAAGAGTTGGATGACTTTAAACTCTAGTATACTGGGGATAAAGCTAATAAAAATGGAGTAAGTATAATAGTGGAAAAAGATTTTAAGAATGATGTGATGGATGTTAAAAGAGTAATTGATAGGATTATTGCTACCAACTTTGTAATGGAGAAAGAGATTATAAATATAATTTGTGCATATACACCTCAAGTAGGATTTGAAGAAAGTCTAAAGTTAGAATTTTGGAAAAATATGGATGGATTAATGACAACTATAGTTACTCTCTTTATAGTAACTATAGTAACTATAGTTTCATTTATAATAGTAACTATAGTTTCATTTATAATAGTAACTATAGTTTCATTTATAATAGTAACTATAGTTTCATTTATAATAACTATAGTTGCCTAGGATTTGAAGAAAGTCTAAAGAGAGTAACTATAGGAGCTTTGACAACTATGCACTTGACCACAATTATGGAGAACCAATTTGTGTTTACGCCAGGAAGATCTACAACAAAGGCTATTAGGAGACTCGTGGAAAGGTATAGAGAGTGTAGGAAAGATCTTCATATGGTATTTATAGACCTAGAAAAAGCTTATGATATAGTTCCTAGAGTGTTAATTTGGCAAGTACTAGAGAAAAGAAATGTTGCAAGTAAATATGTAAACATAGTTAAGGATATGTATGATGGTTCAGTGACAAGTGTAAAAACAATGGGGGGAAAAAGTAATGAATTCCCAATTATAGTTGGGCTACATCAAGGATCAACTTTAAGTTCATATTTATTAGCACTTGTAATGGATGAATTAACCAAAGACATTCAAAACGAGGTCCCTTGGTGTATGCTTTTTGCTAATGATATTGTGTTGATAGATGAGACTCAAGTGGGGATTAATACCAAGTTAAAATCAAGGAGAGCAGCTTTGGAATCAATAGGCTTTAAATTAAGTAAAACGAAGACAGAATATCTAGTTTGTAACTTTAGTCATGATATAGCAAACAATGAGGTGGTGAAGCTTGACAATAAGGAGATTCCTCAAGTGATTCTTTTAGGTACCTAGGTTCAATCATAAATAAAAGATGTGATATAGAAGATGATGTTTCCCAAAGAATTAAAATAGAGTTGATGAAGTGGAGAGGTGCGTCCAAGGTCTTGTGTGATCGACGTATTCCATTAAAGCTTAAATGAAAATTCGATAAGACCGTCGTTTGACCAGCTATGATGTACAGTGCAGAGTGTTGGGCTGTTAAAAGAATTATATAGATAAATTTAGTGTAGCAAAAATGAGGATGCTAAAATGGATGAGTGGCAAAACTAGGAATGATAAGATAAGGAATGATCATATTAGAGTTGGTTTGAGAGTTTGAGGTGGCACAACCATGTTCAACGGAGACCGATAAATGCCTCTGTACGAAGAAGTGATATAATCCAGATTGAAGGAACTAGAAAAGCTAGGGGTAAATCTAAGATAACCTTAAAAGAAGTGGTGAAAAAGGATATGCATAAATTAGGCCTTGTATCTAGCATGGCCTCAAACAGAACTGATTGGAAGGCAAAAATCCATGTAGCTGACTCCATTTAGTTGGGACAAGGCTTATTGTTGTTGTTGTTGTTGTTTTTTGGGGTCAAAATTTTATAATTATTATTATTATTATTTTTGTAATTGGTATTAGGATTAAAGCCAAAAACCCTACATATATAGACCCAATTGTAAACAGCAATAGACACATTAAATAAATTTCCAAATTTTATGCCTTGCAAGCTATTGTTGCCTTCTCCTCCTTTTCGTGAAATTCTAGTTTAGTGTCTAGGATCTAAACTGCAGTCAGATTGGTTGGACCAGTCAACTCCTTGTCAATAAGAGTTCCAGGAGATTCTAATTAAATCGGGCCTTAAACAATTCTAGAATATGTAACCAGTACCAGCTAGAGAGATTGAGGGAGAAGAAGAGAGAACAGTAGGAGAACATGGCTGGGCAATATATTTAATTCTATTTTACCACTCGACATATAAATTTATAATAAATCGAAATAGAATTACAAAAGAAAAGTAAATCCAATATAACTCTTACATAATTAAGCCAAAAGCCTAATAGGAAACACAATTAGACTACGATACTAATAATTAAATATCTAATTGTATAAGCAAACCACAAAAGGGGAGTTTACATCATTCTATCTCTCACTACGGAAGCTATTCGTCTAATTAGGAGACTTATCGAAAGGTATAGAGAGTGTAAGAAAGACCTTCATATGGTATTTATTAACCTAGAAAAAGCTTATATAGAGTTCCTAGAGCGTTAATTTGGCAATTACCAGAGAAAATAAGTATTGCAAATAAATATGTAAACATAGTTAAGGATATGTATGATGGTTCAGTGACAAGTGTAAGAACAATGGGGGGACAAAGTAATGAACTCTCAATTAGAGTTGGGCTACATCAAAGATCAACTTTAAGCCCATATTTATTTGCAATTGTAATTGATGAATTAACCAAAGACATTCAAGACGAAGTGCCTTGGTGTATGCTTTTTATTGATGATATTGTGTTAATAGATGAGACTCAAGTGGGGATTAATACCAAGTTAGAAGCATGGAGAATAACTTTGGAATCAAGAAACTTTATAATAAGTAGAACGAAGACAAAATATTTAGTTTGTAACTTCAGTCATTATCAGGCAAACGATGAGGTGGTGAAACTTGACGATAAAGAGATTCTTCAGAGTGATTCTTTTAGGTACCTAGATTCAATCATAAATAAAATAGGTGATACAGAGGATGATGTTTTTCAAAGTATTAAAATAAGGTGGATGAAGTGGAGAGGTGCGTCTGGGGTCTTGTGTGACCAATGTATTTCATTAAAGCTTAAATGAAAATTCTATAGGACCATCGTTCGATCAGCTATGATAGTGAGTATTGGGCTATTAAAAATAATCATATAGATAATTCTACTGGACCATCGTTCGATCAGCTATGATACATAGTCAGAGTATTGGGCTATTAAAAAGAATCACATAGATAAGCTAAGTGTAGTATAAATGAAGATGTTAAGATGGATGAGTGTCAAAACTAGGAAGGATAAGATAAGGAATGATCATATTAAAATTGGTTTAGAAGTTTCGAGAAAGTCGTTTGAGGTGGCACAGCCATGTTCAACGGAAACTTATAAATGTCCCTGCATGGAGAAGTGATATAATCTAAATTGAAGGAACTAGAAGAGCTATGGGTAGACCTAAGATAACATTAACCGAAGTGTGAGAAAGGCTATGCATAGCTTAGGCCTTGTATCTAGCATGGCCTTAAACAGAATTGATTGGAAGGCAAAAATCCATGTAGCTGTTGGGACAAGGCTTATTGTTCTTGCTGTTGTATTTCTCACTATCTCCAATATTCCCCCTCAAGCAGAAGTATACACAAATCAAAAGAAAACTCCAGCTTGGACAAGCAATAATAAATTCAAAAGGTAGCACCAGTCTTGAACCATGTAGCAGTCTGATAGCAGCGAGCTCAAAGCAGCACTTTAATCAATTGTCTTAAATCAGCGTCTTCCCAAGAAAGACAATAAATGCAACATCCTACGGCAACAAAAAATCCATCAAATGTAGCACCTAACAATACGTAAAAGTCTAACAAATGTAGCACCTAACAGCTACATGAAAGTTCATAAAATTGCAGCTCTAATACCTATATAAAAATCTCATAAAGTGCAACTCCCATAGCTACACAAAAATTTCATATAAAAATAGTTTGCAGTAGACATCTTCAATCTCCCTGTGCAACATTACACGTGACCAAATAATGACCAAATTCTCAAAAGAAAAGCCCAATATATCTTCAACAATCCCCCTACACTAACAAATAAAATCCCAAACCAATGCAATCCATGGTCCACCTTGTAAGATTCGAGGAGTACAATTGGAATTTTAAAATACAAAACTCCTCGCCCTTTTTTTATCTCTCTACCCATTCCCTAATTTCTCAACTCTCTCCTCCCATCTTTCTATCTCATGTTCCTTTGTATTTTTTGTACTTTTTTTTATTTTAATTTGCTTTTACCACCAACTATCTCTCTCACACACACACACCTTCCTTCCTTTTCTCCCTAACACCCCCCCCCAAAAAAAAATCACAACCAAGTCCCGTCATGGTCACGGGTTTTCTTTTTACGTCACATTTTTCTTTTCTTTTTTCCCCCTTACCTTATAACCCACGCAATCAAGAAATCCAACTGCAATAGAAACCTATTTATAATAAGTAACCTGAAAAATCAGAAAATTTTAATATCCCCCATCTCCAGCGTGACCAAAGGCCAAAACAAATCATGGGGAGGGGACTTTTCCTTCTACCTTCAAACACTGAGAATATGATCTACTGAACCAAGAATATGAACCAAAAGCGAGGTGCAATATGTGAACTTCTTCCACAGATCTATTGGTGGTTGCAACTTTTGGATCTCCTTTGCCAACCAACCCATTCAATTCACAGAGCACCTCCATAGATCAATCATTCATAAAATGTTCTTTTGTCAGAAAAATAGAGAGAATGGACCCAACAGGACCCTCATCAGCAATCAAAACAGGAAGAACTTCATCATTCCAGCTAAAATTTCCTTCAAGTCTGGAAAACTTCTTCTTGGAAGATATTCAAATCGATTCTGGTGCTGCTGAACCCTTTAAACCTCATAATAAAATCTAGAAAGCTCCATTACCTAAAATCTAATTCTCTGAAAAGTAAGATCACAATGACAAAGAACTCAACAACTGAAGCTCGAGACTTTTAACAGTTACCTCCCATTCCCAGCATTAACAAGCAGTGAGAAGTAACAATAAATCATCTTCAATTCTTCAATCAAGAGGTGAAAAATGGCCATGATCCTCATTAAACAGAGGCAGAAAATTGATAGCCATATCGTTCAGTTCAGAATATGGATTCAGCAAGACATAGAAACAGATTCCTTAAATTCAGAAAATTCCAGAAAGGACTTCTTCTTGATCACATCTTCAACTCCCATTCAACAAATTGAAAGGGACCATGACCAGTCTTCCTTAACATATGTTTAAACCATAAAAATACTTGGGAACTAAAAATGATTCTCAAATTGGCAACTAGCTATAGCTTTGATACCATACAAACAATTCCAAATCTGTAACCAGTACAAGGTAGAGAGAAGAAGTGAGAACAATGGGAGAAAAAGGCTGGAGTTGGACAATAGATTACATTCTATGGCACCACCCAACGTATATATTTATAAACTGAAATAGAACTACAAGAGGAATGTAACTCCAATATAACTCTTACCAAATTAAGACTAAAGCCTAATAGGAAAGTCAAACTAGGATACTTATAATTAAATATGTAGCTCAAGAAGCAAACCATGATAGCAGGACGCCCCCCTTTGTGTTACATCATGTTATCTCTCACTATCTCTCTCAAGCCCCTTCAACCAAGTTGAAGATTTCCTCCATCAACAAGGTTCTACCTCAAGTTTCAGGCTCAATCAAGCTGCTACCATTAAAGCATACTAAAATTTGCCACATGTGCACTCAAAGGAGGTAAATCTTAAGAACCCAACCCTTGGTTTAAGAAAGAATGCAAGCCTTGATCACTTCAGGCATTCTTTCTTAAACCAAGGGGGAGTTAACCAAGGAAGCAAGGTGGCAGAGAGGAGTGCAAAATACCAAGGCAACACCAACAAGGCAGCAAGAGACCACCCAGGCACCTTGGGCGCCCTTTTAAATAGAAGTCCAATCTAAGTATCTAGTGGTTCTATTTCATATAAGTAAAAGCCTAAAACTGAGCCATGACTTATCAACCGATGAGCAGTAGTGAAGTATCAACAGAAATTTGCCCAGCAACAGATTATAGAGGAGTTGATGACTCAAATGAATAAGAGCAGGTTCTGTCTTGGCATGATAGGTGTCTACAAATTGTATTGGCGAGTAGCATTCTCAAAATTTTCAAATAGGATAGAAGTTCCAGAACCCGGAATAAAGCTACTCAGATGCAAAAAATAAATTATCATCAGTGCCTCAACAGATGAGCTAAAGTAAATGGAGACAAGTCTAGTTGGTTACAAGTCTGTAAAGTGGAGTGCATTATAAATTTTTAAAATGTTATATGAATTTTACATCCAACCAAACAACCATGCTAAAAAAAATTCATCTCAATTCACTAGCAAATAAACTACTCAAACAAAGAAAGACCACTGGCCCAGGGGAACGTTGTCGGGGAATCCCTTCAATTCCCTTGCAACCAAATGGAGCTTGAAGTACGCATTGCATGACTAGATGAAAAAATTTATTAAGGCGGAAATTGAAAATACTTAAGAAGAAGAACAGAATGATAGTGAAGGAAAAGTAAAAGAGAGAAGACTGTCCTAAGTCAACAGACCAGAAGAACAAAAATAAGGTGTTCAAGGAACAAGGCTTTTTTCCCAAAGATAAGTAAAACTTAATACTTCATAAAGGTTACAGAAGTAGAAGATCCTTCAAACATTATATGCACATTAAAACAAGTCATTCTTACATTCAATGCATGCCTTGCTGCAATTGCAGATTGTTGGTCAGAAAAGACGGCAAATGCAAAAGCCTGCAACAACCCAAATGCACGTTAGAGTATGGCCACTGAAAACAGCATGTGATACAGCATAGTACACACACATACAATGAACAGCTAAGGGAAAAGATATCACAAAATTCTAGTTATGCAGTTGAAAATTTATAACACTTGTACACATCAATGGTGCTGGACCTCAAAAACTTGCATCTTCCTGATGAAAATTCAACATTTTCTTTCTTTTTTAAGCGGGTGGGGAGAAACTTTGCAGTTAAAAGGGATCAAGTAGCATTCAAGCTTGTATATCACATATACGAATTAAGTATATTTGGCGCTTCACTCAAGAAACCTAATGGATCAATTATCTAGTTCAAGAAATAGCAAACACACAATTTGATCACTATTTCCCCTATTCCCATTAATAGTGGATGAGGGAATGACACAAAAAGGTAAGCAGAAAAAGAAAGCTTTACCTGCGAACTTTTATTGGAATTCCTGAGATGGGAAGACTGGTAGCCAGGAAATTCCCGAAAAAGATTGTAAATTTCACGAGGCTTGACGTCTTCGGGGAGACCCGCAATGAAAAGGGTTCTAACCTCATCATGCAGAGGTTGAGGAGGCCCCGGAGCATAGTGTCCATAAGGAGGCTGAGTCTGGTAATGCTGAGATAGGTAAGGTTGATGAGGAAGGGTCGGTGGAGGACCGGCAGCGGGAACCGAGAGAGGTGGGGCTGGCGGTGCTGGAGGATAATATGGGTACTGAGAGGTGTGGATGGCAGACGGCGGCGGTGGATAATACGAACTCATGTCATCCATGGCAGGAAGAAGAACACGAATTCGTGCCACACAAGGAGGGATGCTCTCTCTGATCACTCAGTTTTCATCTCCCGCAGAGATTCCCAGAACTAAGCGGAAGCCGAACTTCTCCTTAGAGCCAGAGGTCACGGCCAGAGAGTTACCGATTCCGATTTAATTTCTTCGAATAGAATCGGCTGGAATCGGCTGGAATCTATCGGCCGATTTTGAAGTCCTTGTGTAATTTTTATTTTCTCCCCTGGTAAAGCTTATTTTTTTTTTTTTGGTAGAAATAGAAATGTGTGGTCGCCCGAATAGAAACAGTTTTATTTCCCGTGTTCTGTTTTCCCTCGTTTTTTTTTTTTTTTTTTTTTTTTTTGGTAGAAATAGAAATAGTGTGTTCGCTGGAATAAAAGAGATGGGAAAATTCTTCGAAAAAGTGTAGATTTCTTAATTCTTGGAAAAAATGTAGATTTCTTAGTTTTCCCTTAAATCTTAAAATTATACATTATTTGGTTGTTTAGGGTGAAAAAGTGAGAGACAAATTTTTTTGAATCAAGGAAACTTGTCTGGTGATGTGGCAACCCAACTTTTCCACCCAAAGCCATTTTAAAACCTCACAAATTTGGTAGAATTTTGTGAAAACAGTTTAGAAAAGTAAAAAGTGAGACCCACTACTATCATTTTTTCACAGAACCCTTTCCTTTCCTATCATTCTCTCTCACCCCACTAGGCCACTACATATGGGATTCACATTTTTTTTTTTCACCCTTTTTTCCCACCCCACCTTTGTAAACAAACGCAGCCAGTGTGTTAATAAGTACGATTTCAGTAATTCGGTATGGTTTCGGTAAGAAATCAACTTTGGATTCCGAAAATTTGAATAATACCGTACCAATTTATACGATATGGTACGATTTTGATATTTGTAAAAACATTTTGGTATGGTTTTAGTATTAAATTGATGCGAAAAAACAGTTTAAACATGGTATCTAGTACGGTACAATTTTTGTACGAACGAACCTATGCCACTTTTGTTATTAGTTCATTAAGGTCCTAATAAAATTGTTATCAAACAATCGATAAAATTTGATATTAATAGAGACAAAGCAAGTAAATCTAAGACAATGAATGAAGGACAAAGCAAGTAAATCTAATTAAGGATAGGGTCAAGGTAAAGTGTTTTAATTGTAAATTATATTTTTCCCTTAATTTGATACAGTATCAATTCGGTATGGTTTTGGTACATACCGACTGTATGAGTACCTAAAATCAGAACTGTACCGAAAAAATTTAGTTTCGGTACTCAATTGACACCTTAATAGAAACCATTTAAAAATCATACACCTATCATTTTTTTGTATTGTGTTTATATTAAAATAGTACTATATTATTTTACCAAAAAAAACAGATAGTACTATATTATATGTATCTCATACCCGAACAGACTCAAGATTCAACATTTTAAAGGGGGAAGGTCAAAGGTGACAGTACCCATGCAAATTAGGAGGGAATTTTCATGTTAGAAATTTCTCCAATAGATGGGAATCAAGTACTGGTATTTCAAGAGCAAAAAATCAGAAGGGGTCACGGGGAAGTTTCGCCGTAGCAGTAGATATACCATTTTTGCAATGAAATCTTTTTTTTTTTTTTTTTGTTAAGAAATTGAAAACTTAATTATAAAAAAGAGTTAAAGCCAGGAGACCTGGACAATACAGACGGATCAATCATAAACATTGATGGAATAGTCCACCAAGACCTAGATAAAGAGAGACGACGAGCTCCCTTAGCAAGAAAATCCGCAAAAACATTAGAAGATCTAGAAATATAATTAAAAAACACCCAAGTAAAAGTAGAAGAAAATCTCAAAATATCTGAAACTAAACTAAAACTTATCCAGTCCAAATAAGAAGGAAGGCCCTGCAAGGAGAGAACCGCTGGCATACAGTCAGAGTTGACTTGGATTTGCTCCACCCCCAAAGATCTTCCTAAAAGTAAACCATCTCAAATGGCAAGAAATTCCATTGCTGTAGCAGACCAGCCCAAACAGTCCTTACACTGAGCAGCTATAAATGAACCTCAATGATCCCACAAAATACAGCTCCTGCCTCCCTTGTTTGTATGGTTATCCCATGCACCGTCTACAAACACTTGACAGCATTCAATATCCTCTGATGGTCTCAGAAGAGTAGGAGAAGCAAAATCCCCTGCCAAAGATGACCCAGTTAAGAAATTATGAATGTCAACACAAATGAAAGAAAAATGTGACATAGTAGATCTAACTGAGATATCAAGGCCACGAAAAATAGATGAGTTCCGAGTATTCCAAATACACCAAGCCATAGCGCTCCAAATTTGATTCACCCTATCCATATCTCCACATCCCTTGAATTTTGTCTGGATAAACTCCATCCAATCATGAATGTCAATCCCTCGAAAATCTGACATATTGATGCGTAAGGGAGAAAGTTCCCAACGCATCTTTGTGTGCTGACAAAAAAAGAGAGCATAGGTAACAGTTTCCCTACCACAACCACAAATTAAGCATAGAGGTGCTAAAGCAATATGTAGAACAAATAAAGAATTTGAAGTTGCAATAGCCTCATAAGCTGATCTCCAAAGAAAATGTTTAATTTTAGGGAGAGTATGAAACTGTCAAATTTGTTTCCAAAGCAATGATATGGAAGAAGATGAAGCAGTATTACCTTGTGAATCTGCCATAGCAAGGCACTGAGAATAAGCAGATTTAACAGTGAATTTTCCAGTAGAGGTTTTATACCAAATCCATTTATCTTGAGTATCACTACTAAGTATGGGAATGGTACGAATGGCGTCCACTTCAATAGGAGAGAAAAGGGATTGAAGAAGAGGGACATCCCATTGTGAATCCTGCCAATTAATGAGATCATTCACCCAAGTAGGGCTATGATTAAGAGGAGGGCTACAAATACCTTTGAAAGGTAAAGAAGGGATCCAAGGGTCCTTATAAATATTAACTGATGTCCCATTCCCAATTTATCTAATCAAACCCTGATTGAGTATATCCCTACCAATAAGTATACTCTTCCAACCCCAAGAGCTGTACGATGGAGCTATACAATCTAGGAAGGGTGTATCTTTGATGTATTTTGCATACATAACTTGGGCCCATAATGAATTAGGGTTGGTCAACAGTCTCCAGCTTTGCTTGGCCAGCAAAACTTTATTAAAACAATGGACATCACGGAAGCCCAATCCCCCCTCCCTCTTACCCCTACACAAAGTCTCCCATTTAACCCAATAAACACCTTTCCCTTGGTCATCCTTCCACCAAAACTGGCGAATTTTCTGGTTTAAGGCTTGGCATAATTCCTTTGGAATGAGGAAACAAGACATAGCATAAACGGGGAGTGCAAAAGCCATAGCTTTAATCAAAATTTCCTTACCAGCCGGAGTTAGCAATTTCCCCTTCCAACCAGATAACTTAGACGTCAGCCTCTCAAGAACAAAAGAGAAAGTTTGGACCTTAGACCTTCCAATAGAAGAGGGAAGACCAAGGTAAACCCCATGTGACTGAGCCTCTTTAATGTCAAAAGTGGAAGTAATATCACTCCTAACCTGGATAGGGTCCTGGCACTAAATAAGACAACTGACTTATCAGGATTAATATGCAATCTCGAAACCAACTCAAAATCTTGAAGTAAAGTATTAACCTACATAGCATTTGAAATAGTGGCTGGGGAAAATAACATGCAATCATCAGCAAAGAGGAGATGATTAATCTCAGGACCCCTTTAGGAAATTTTAACACCAGGTAATCGAGGAATACATCCATTGGATGTGATGCGCTGGGAGAAGGTTTCTAAACAAAGAATTAAGATATAGGGACTTAAGGGACAACCTTGCTGAATACCTCTATGTGGCACCAACTTCCTAGAGAGGACCCCATTGATCTTAATCTGATAACTCACTGTGGTGATACACTACATGACTCACTGGATCCATTGGTTAGCAAATCCTAAGTGCTTCAAAGTATGCTCAATATATGACCACTCTAATTTGTCATAGGCTTTGCACAGATCAAGTTTGAGAACCATAAACCCAGAATTTGATTTAGATTTCTTCATAAAGTGAAGGTATTCATGGGCTAGATTAATATTATCAGAAATAGCTCTACCTGGTACAAAAGCACTTTGCATCTGGCTAATGATGGACCCCAACATGGGTTTGATACGATTAGCCAAACATTTAGCTATGACTTTATAAGGAGTGGTGCATAGACTGATAGGACGAAAATGAGAAACATCCTGAGGATGAGCTCTTTTGGGGATGAGAGATATGATTGTTTTGTTGAGACTCTTAAGCATGTGTCCCACTGAAAAAGTATTGCATACCATGGACTAGATCAAGGCCAATTATGTCCCAATGTTTTTGATAGAATCGAGTAGGGAGACCATCAAAACCAGGGGCCATGGTGCCTTTCATTTGGAAGAGGGCTTTTTTGATGTCCTCAACAGAAAAAGGAGAGCAGAGAGAAGAATTGTTTGAAGCTGTAATGCAAGATGGGGTGCTAGATAGAAACTCCTAAGGAGAGATGGGGGATGAGGAAGAGAAGGTGGATGTGAAGTGTGAATAGATTTCAGAGTGGATTTGGGACTCCTCAGTCAACCATCTCCCAAAATGATTTTTTATTTTGGTAATTGAATTTTCTTGTCTTCTTTGAGTGGTGGAAGCATGGAAGAACTTGGTATTTCTACCTCCCTCTGAAAGCCAAAGCACCCTGGATCTTTGACACCAGAACTTTTCCTCTGCCAAAAGTTGTTTTTCAATTTCCTTCTTAAGTTCCAGTTCTTCTTTGGCAGAGGAATCAGACGGGGGCTGTTGTTGGCAAGCTTCCAATAATTGGGTTAGATTTGCAATGTCCATAGAAACATTATGAAAAGTTGCCTTACTCCAAGATCTAAGGGATTTGGTACAGTTTTGTATTTTCTGATGAAGTGGTAAGAAAAAGAACCAAATCCAGGAGCATTCCAACCAATGTTGGTTTGATGAGATAGGTCTGGATGGTCTTTCCATTTGGTCTCATAGTGAAACCTCATTGGCCTTTTATGGTTAGGATGGAGAGAGATTTCGAGCGGGGTGTGATCAGAACCCACCATAGCCCATCTATGACCCTGTACACTCCCAAATAAGTCTAGGAATTCAACATTTACAAAAGCTCTATCTAGACATTCCTTGACTAGGTCTCTACCATGTCTTTTATTGGACCAAGAGAATTTGGGCCCACTACACTTCACCTCAAAGAGATTGCAAGACTCAATAGCCTCCCTAAAGGCATCCATTTGAAGTTGAGGTTTTGGGGGTCCACCAAACTTATCCTCATTACACAAGATTTCATTAAAATCACCAAAGACAATCCAAGGGGTACTTACGGATAAACCCAAATGAGCTAATTCATACCAGATACGAGCCCTTTGCTCAACTTGGGGATGTCCATACACTAAGGTTGCTCTAAACTCTGCACCAGAAGAGGGAACTTTAATTAGTAAATCAACAATATGAGAAGACGAAGAGAGGATAGTGATAGAGACATTACCATTCCATAATATACCAATACCTCCAGAAAGTCCTACTGGATTTACAAAGAAAAAATCATTGAAATGCAGCTTTTGTGACAGTCTTCTTATTGCAACATTTTGTTGTTTAGTTTCCATAAGAAAGATGATGTTGGGCCTCCCTTTCCTGCAAACTTTTTGCAGGTATTGCTAAGTCAGGGGAGGGCCAAGCCCCTGACAGTTCCAAGAAAGGAGCTTCATGGAGCCTGTGGAGGCTGATTTAGGGCAGCCTGCCTCTCCCTTGCAGCAATAAGAGAGGGGTAGCCCCTGGCCCTCATGGCAGCCCGAAAAAACCTAGTTGATCTCCCACTAGCTCGACGTGCAAAAGCATTCAGGCCTTGTCCCCTAGAATCATGAAATGGGAGAAAATCTTTGTCCTCTTCAAGTCTAAGTCTCTTCAGCATGATGGTTACTTGATCAAGGGATGCAGCTCGTTTTCTAGCATGAATGGGTTGCATAGCAAGTTGAGATGAATCATTTTCAGTTATCTCCTCAATAAATACTCTTGATCCCACATGATTAACATTTGGTGCAGTTGTCCTTATAATGATTGGTTGTACTTGAGTAATCTCCTTTGAAAGACCCTCTTCTAATGAAGAATTATATTCAATTTGAGCAATCTGAAAATTTTGTTCAACCATAGAAAGCATAGGCAAATGCATTTGATTATTGGGACAAGAAAAAGTATTTTCATCCAAAATCTCACCTGGCTCAGCAGAAGGCAATACATTATTTCCATAATCTTTTAAGTGTATCACAGAATCATGTAATTCATCAGAAATATTTTGATTGGGCCAAGAAGGTGGGTAATCGGTCAAAGGATTATCAATCGAACCAACAGAAATAGAAGGAAACTCAGAGCTTGAAACATTAGAAGTACTTACCTGGGCTGAATCAACATCTAAGTTTTTGCCTTGTAGTGACACCTGAGATTGAGCGGAGTTTGAACTACCATCACGATGGTTCATTGGTAAAATAGGTAATGTTTTACCTTGTGGGTCTCTAAAATCAGCAGGCCCATTGACAGAACCAATAGAAAGTCTTCTATTTAAAGGATGAAGTGGGCCTACTTTCCTGGGCCTAGGTAATTTGATGATAAATAAGAGAGCCCACTCTAGAATCGCTCAAAGTTGAAGATGGAATTAGGGCTGTTCCAAAGTTAGTGATATTACGGATTTGTCCCTGTGAATTATCACTCTTACTTGTACCTGCACCAGTGATGCTCGGAGAAGCCCAATTTGGTGCCGCCTGGTCTAAATTCCTTGTCGCTGGATCAACAAGTTCTAGAATGTACCTCAGCATATCAGGAGGTAGACGAACTGTAGCATCACTAGAAGTGGGCGGGTATAATAGGTTGCATTCAATTAAAACCATTTTTGCCAATAACTTTCGAATTTCCCAGTTGGAAGGACGATGAACAGTGCTGTTGGAATGAATCCAATCTCCAAACATTGCTCCACAAATCTCACCACACCCCTCAAAAATCAGAATGCCTTCATGAGCAATTTGATTACTCAATGAACAATTTCTACATTCATGACCAAAAAAGCCACAAAAAAAAAAAAAAAAACAAATCCCAGGAAGCTTGGTAAACTGCAAATCCACCTAAATCATACCTTGTCTTGGCCTCACAATCCGAACACCTGGTTTTATAGGAACTCAAATAGAGCGGGATAAACGGATTGCAAGTGGTCTCCCTAAATCACTTAGACCATGGTGTGGTTTTACCTCAATAAATGTCCCCAAGTTGTTACCAATAGACCTTGCAACTTCTATATTATACATTGCAGGAGGAATATTAAGAGCTCGAGTTCAGATTTCATAGATGTCAAAAGATACTCTATCCATTGGTATATGTGGTTCCAAAATCTTCAAGATAAGCAAATGATTCTTAATAATCCAAGAGCCATGGTGAAGAGCATTCTCAACTTCCACAGGAGTCAACAGCTTGAGAAAAAATAGATGTCTTCCAACTTAAGAAGATAAGCAATAGTTGATCTAGAAACCCTTTTTGAAGTGATAACTTTACCGATTAAAATAGTGTGGCCCTCTAGCATAGATGCGGATAGAAGAGAACTAACATCAGAGGAGTCATCTGGTAGGATGATATCTGCCGAGAAAGCCACCTCTCCTGAGAAGAAATGGATGAAGTGGGTGGGGGGTCCCGCTGAGATGACTCCATAACTCACCTGCACAAGTCAATAAAACCTAACAAGTATAGTAACAATAAAGTATTCAGCCAGATGTTCGGATCATATCAGCTTAAATGGCAGCAATTTGAAAGCTAAAATCCTAACCACACAAGACAAATTGGTAATCCCAAGAATGATGAACAAAACGAAGTGGGAAGGGAGAGAGAAAAGTGATAGAAAATAAGCTAAAAAAATGGTCACCTTAAGAAAAATCAACAAGTATATCAATAAATGATCACTGTAATACTTTAATGGCAGCAATTTCAAAGCAAAAAGTAAAAGCACACCAGTCAAATTGTGAATCCCAAGAAGGATAAACAAAACGTAGAGAGAAAGAAGAGATGTGAAAAAGTCAGCAAAAAAAAAGTAAAAAAATAAAAACAAAAGAGATCCCTCACGGGAGGGTTAAAAGTTAAAACCCAAGATTTAGAAGTTATCCAGAGAAGCCAAACTGAAATCAGGTCTATTTTATCGGACAAATCCGGTCACAACGAGACTTCCGACAAGAAGTATGAAAATCTCTGAACAAAGAAAAAGCAAAACCCAACGCAGAGGGTCGTTACCGACATGCCATGAGGAATTCTTTTTGTGAACAGCCACAAGGGTTTTTGAAGTCACTCAATGACAACATGAAAAAAGTATATTTTAGGAGGAATTCCTACTTATCTTTTAAGGAATCGACCATAGATGAATTCCCAAAATTGCCTATGCCCACCCCTATAGTGACCAAAAAACTAAACACTAAATTATAAACAACACTCAGATTAAAGTATTTTTATAATGTATAGAGAGGTTCATGCTATTTCTAGGTAAATGGTTCCAGCTCACCAAGCATATCAGGGAATTTATTTTCGGTTTCACTTCAGTGTTGCACATAAAATGCGTAGCTTTGTGTTGTCTATAGTCGAGATCAAAATCTCGAGCGAAATTTGGATTTCGACCGTACGTTTCACCTTTCACCTACTTGCGAAATAGCCCATCGAATTTGAAATCTCAATAAACTTTTCCACAATTATTCAGGTTTTTTCCTTCCACCTTCATGATGATCGTGCATCAACTAATTCCTAGGTACCAATTTGTTGATCGACTTACATATATGAGATCTGATTGAGCTATATGAGATCTGATTGAGCTGAAAGCCTGAAAGGCAATCGAACACTGAATCTCAAATGGGTTCTAAAGCATATCAACTTCATGGTTTCTTCTTTCCTCTAATGGCTCAGGGTCATCTGATTCCAACCATAGCTATGGCAAGATTATTCTCTAGCCATAGTGTTAAGACAACCATAGTCACTACTCCTGTCAATGCCAGCTTCTTCTCCCACACCATCGATCATGGTAAACAGTTGGGTCTTGATATCTCTGTTCAACTCATCCAATTTCCTTCAGAAGAGGCTGGATTCCCACCAGGCTGTGAGAATGCAAGCTCTGTTGTTAACTTCTCTAGTGCTGCACCCAAATTCTTCAAAGCTCTAGACTTGCTTCAGCAACCCTTTGAGAATCTTCTTCAAGAATTTCTCCCTGACTTTGTAGTTGCAGATATGTTCTTCCCTTGGGTTACTGATGCTGCTGCCAAGTTTGGGATACCCAGGCTTGTTTTTCATGGGACTAGTTTCTTCTCTCTCTGCGTCTCAGACAGCTTGATACGCCATAACCCGTACGAGAATATCAAATCTGAAACTGAAGCCTTCGTGGTCCCTGGTCTTCCTGATCAAATAGAGCTGAGGTGTTCACAGCTGCCTGAGTTCAACAAAATGCCAAGGGAGCTGAGCAGGTTGTTTGAACGCATTGCGGATTCAGAGAGAAGAAGCTATGGAGTCTTGGTGAATAGCTTCTTTGAATTGGAACATGATTATGTAGATCATTACAGGAAAATCATAGGAAGGAAGGCTTGGCCTATTGGCCCTGTTTCACGTCACAGCAGGGACGCCGGATCCTCCATTGAAGAACATACATGCGTGAGATGGCTTGATTCAAAGAAACCCAGTTCGGTGCTTTATGTCTGCTTTGGGAGCATGGCTCCATTCACTTCAGCTCAGCTGCTTGAGATTGCTGTGGGGCTTGAAGCTTCTGAGCAACCATTCATTTGGGTTTCAATATTGAATGATGAAGGAGCTGAGCAAGGGAGAATTCCAGTAGGGTTTGAAGAGAAGATTGAAGGGAAAGGTCTAATAGTAAGAGATTGGGCTCCTCAAATTAGGATCCTTGAGCATCCAGCAGTAGGAGGGTTCATGACCCATTGTGGATGGAATTCAACAATGGAAAGCTTGAGTGCAGGTGTGGCGATGATTACTTGGCCAATGTTTGCAGACCAATTTTATAATGAGAAGCTAGTGACCCAAGTGCTGAAGGTAGGAGTTAGTGTAGGGGCTCATAACTATCAAGAACTTGTAGGGGAAAAGGCAGTGGTGAACAGAGAGGACATAAAGGAGGCTGTGCAGCAGTTGATGGTCGATGGAGAAGAAGCAAAACAGTTAAGGAGCAGAGCTAAAGAGGTCAAAGAGATGGCTAGAAAGGCTTCTGAAGGAGGTTCTTCTTATGCCAACTTGACAGCTTTGATCGAGGAGCTGAAGTTACATCCACGACCTGGAGGAAGGGATCTAGATTGAATCCCATGTATGTTTCTTTAGTTTTTGGTTCCCTGCTATGCGCATGAAGAAAATTGTGGGATGAAAACTTGAGAAGATAATAAGGTGCATGGAATACTATTCAATTGTTAGAAGCTTTATTTGATTCCAGATTCAAATATAGAAAGTCTCCCGAAACCTATGATCAGATTGCCTATGTTATGATCCTCCCCAGAGCCCAAACCCATAGTGGCAAGAGACATTGTGCATTATAATCTCTTTTCTATGTATTTGGTATGCATTCTCCTAGTGTTTTTTTAGAAACAAAAACCACCAAAAGATTGATTCAGTTGGCAATAACCATCACCTCTTAGTGGAGATTTCATAAAAACTAAGAATTGGGCTGTGTCAATCTAGAACACAATAAGGTTCCACTTTGTGTTTTGTTCTTAGAGTTTCGCATGCTGCTTCTGCAATGATTCTCCAACAAAGTGAATAAATTCATATCATATTCTTCATTCTACTTACAAAATATACTTGTTAAACATGTCTAGAAACGATCTTCTTTTTCGCATTTGAAGGATATACGAAAATTTGAAAATGGCCATCTATGCCAAAAAAAGCTTCAGTCCTACGCATTTAATCCACAAGACTGTTCGGCAAAATTTCAGACCGTCGGCTCCAATACTTCGGTTGAGATCAAAGACGGATCGGAATGTGTCACTAAACTGCCTAAATGCACAGGACAGAGGCAAGGTCCCTCTATGCCGACACAGGGAGCCTTTTCCAAGACAGGTTAACTCGGTAATAAACTTTGATAAAGAAGGATCAATTTAAATCTCATTCGGAAATAACCACTTCAATTGAAATCTGACACTACTTCTTTAAACTCGATAATTCTAATTCAAAATACAAGTAGGCAGCATTTTGTTCTTTAGATACGGTTCCTTCTCCATGATGAACCCAGAACCCAGAACCAGGATTGCTCAAAATTTACATAACAAACGTTTGGGACTTCACCAGAAATTAACACCAAAGCTGAATCAATTCATTGAAGAGGGGAGGAAAATTTTTACATCTGAAATTTCAGAAACATAAAATCATTTTACGACAGGGATGGTTAAGAACAGAAGCAAAAGCTCTAAACAAATTAACATCCTCAATACAGTAAACAGTCAAGCAACCATCTAAAATTTCTTATCAGCAAACAGCTAACCAGGGGTCAAAAAGACTGGTAAGTATCAAAAAACGCTCCAGAACCCTGCTGTCAAGATGTGTCAGTGTCATATGTTAATTCCAACCTTCACATCGAGAAACATATCAGTTTGTTCATTCTTTGCTCAAAATGGGAAAAACAATCTCATAAGCATAGAGAAAGCATGAAATCTGACAACAGAGTATACAGTGTCCCTACCACTGAAATAAACATCATTCAAGTATTTCTGGTATTCAGAGTTGGTAAACTATCATATTAAGAGAAATCCCTACAAATAAGAGTTCTTCCATGCCAGACAAGCATTTACCATGCAGTCTAAACATAAATAACCAATTGACAAATGCACCAATGAGCAGTTGGCAGACGCCCATCATTTCAGAAAAACAGGTCAGATATGGCATTAAACCAGAGGTGGGTATTGCTTAGCCTGCTGTCTAACCCTTCTCTTGTACTCTGCTGAATCCTGCAATGAGGATTATCAAAGATCAGTAGTGACAATAATGGGCATCCATGATACAATTAATATACGCACAAAAATTAAATAAAATTCTCAGGTGGCTGAATACCTGGATGAAGAGGTGATATCCGTCTGTCTGGGCAGGATCAGCAGGGTTTGGTTGATCCAGCAAATCCTGTATGCCGACAAGAATTTGCTTCACCGTGATGGCTGGTCTCCAACCCTAGACATAATGAAAGCACTTCTAGTAATGGAGATCACCAAATCTCATCATTCACATCAAACAGCAACAGCAGTAAAGCCTAACAACAGTGTTGAGTACTTACACTATCCTCGTTGAGAATTGACAAACAAACAGTTCCTGAAGGATACACATTAGGATGGAAGAAACCTTGAGGAAACTTGCACTTGGGTGGCTTGCTAGGGTAGTCCTCACTAAAGTGAAGAGTAATTGGGAAGTAACCACCATCCCAGTCGGTCTGCAAGTAGAAGAGCAGGCATAAGAAATTTGTTGACGCAAACCATGTGACATGATTATTAGTGAAGTAAAATCAGCGAAAGTGGAATAAGTTGTTGCCCACTAATTTCCTTTTGTCAAATGTAATAATAATAATAACAACAACAACAATAATAATAATAATAATAACGTAAGAGGAAGACGAAGAAGAAGAACCCCCCATCTGGTTCATATAAACCAGTTTCCAGAGCAGAGTAATCTAGCATAAACTGTTCGAGAACATGAGTAATCAACCAGAGATGCTTTAAAAATTTTACAATTTTGGGACAGAATTCTCATTGAAGACCGAAATTATAATTGAGTGCTGTTCTCTAACAGCAGATTCAGTCTGCAGAATTTGAGCCAAAATGATAATTGAATAGGGAGATCTATTAGAGTCCTAGACCTAATAGGAGTAACAATGGCAGATCAATAACAGTAGTAACCAACCAGAAAATTTTGAATCTCAGAGAGCAATATGATGAACTCATGTATGAAGTGTGACCTAAACAGAACAATACTTGATGTGTATTGGAAGAAGAAAAAATTGAAAACAAGTATTTGGCAACGAACATAAATTTTAAATTTGAGCTGATTGACGAGCAAAGGTAAAACAAAAGGACGTAAGTCCAGGAATCCAACAAACCCAATCACTTAGGATCCACTATGTTCAAATGAGAATCCATTTATTGTCTACTGGATCTACAGAGAAAAACTGAAGTGATGTGTCCCTCAAATTGAAAAGGAGGTTGGCCTTTGCAAATTCTTAAAATGATTCCTAAGCGAATATAGGATTGAGTAAGGATTATTTACGGTTAACCTTGTCCACAAGGCCACAAGACAGCAATAAGAAACAGCAGTTTAATGGGATAAAAACCCCAGCGGCCAGCAAAGGGAGGTGATCTTAACCACAAAAAATGTACCACTTGGAATGATGAGACTGAAATTCTAAATCTTACCTATTCCAAAAAGATAACATAAATTAACCAATTCTAAAAGAAAACTACTAAAAAGGTACCCCACTAAACAGACTATAATACTGAATTCCTAACTCCTACCCGTATGTTCCAAACCACCCTCCCCCCCCCCCCCCCCCCAAAAAAAAAAAAGAAAAAAAAACTACCCGTATGTAATAGTGCCTTTTAAAAGACCCTTGGACCAAGGCCCAACACCCACATGTAACGCAACCCAAGAATTATTGCCACTAAAATAACCAGGCAATTTATCTGGATCACCATTCCTCTAAATTTCATTGAATGGCATATTATAGGCACAAGACAGTGACAGACCTTAAAAGAGGTTCCAAGTAGAATATACCCCCAAAAACTGACAAAAAGCCTTGTAGATATAGCTTCATATATACCACAAACCAAACACCCCCAGGAGAAAATATGAGGAGCAGAAAAAGCTTAGGCAAACAAAAAAATGGGTTCAAGAAAACTGCCCGAAAGACAATAACTCCACCAGCACAGTACACAAGGATCTGGCAGGAGCAAATTATTGTAGACCAGTCCAACAGGACAGCAAACTTCATCCCCAGATAACTAAAAAAAATTATCGGTTTTCAGATTTACAGGAAATTTTCAGGGAAAAGCACATATCTTAGTCTCTCTTAAACTCAGGTCTGTCACCCACAGCCTCTCATCATAGTCTGGTATCTCACCACATAGAACTGCATCTCACAACCACCTCAGTGACACATGATAAAAGGAAAGGCTCAAGCCAATCACATTAAACAAATCTGTGTACAAGTCATAGCCCCTCACAAACTTACTTTAATGGAAGAAGTCTATTTGGGTTATAAACATGTTGAACTTCATATCCCAAGGGTTTCCCACATAATAGGCCACTTTAAGGGACTAAAGCAAGGTAATTAGGTTGCGTACAAATTCAGACCTCATTCAATTGAAGCTACACCATGTTGAACTATTTCTAGAAAAGCAAAAACAAAAAATCAACAGAAAACAACATATTCATCCTTAAAAAAACATTATTTTGACAATAAAGTGCTGAGCTGAAACAAGAATCTAAGAAAAGATTTAAAATAACTCCATGTAACTACCTTAAATGAGTAGAATAAAGTCTGAGCTGAGGAATGTTGTACAGAGTTAATGAGTTAGGTATTGAGATGTAGGATTTATAAGTTGCAAGTTCTTGAAGGAACACCTGAAGATAAAGACACTGCGTAACAGTTGGATTGAAGGGTTTTAAACAACCCTGGGACAAAGGGCTTTAGAATTATAATAGTTCCCAATTTCTTAGTGTGTAATCTTGTATATGGACTTAATCTTAGGTTTGGCTCTTGCTAAACAACTAATCAGTGATCTGAGTGAGTGATTTAAACCCTAAGATCTATGCCCAAACCTGAAATCCCAAGTGTAGGAATGAGAAGGAAAAATTTGGGTAGGAATTGGTAATTGGAAGACTGATCCTAAGTAACTAACTAGGCCTTATAACTAACTCATAAAAGGATTTAAGGACCTAGAAATTTTATGAAATGCAGTTCATCAAAATTCTGGCTGCAACTGGTCGAAAACTCCTATAAAGCGGGGTGAACACTATAGAAATGCTGCTATAGTGCTGAAATACGGGTGAACCAGTGACCCCAACTAGTACCAGCAAGTCCAGCTAACCCTAAAACCTAAAATCAAACCCTTTCAGCCCCAAAACTTTGAAGAAAGATGATGCAGCCTCAAATAAATGAGGCCTAGTTATTCCAAAACCTTCAAGGAAACAACTCATATGGAGAGGATAGGTTTGGTTTTAAAGGCAAAGGTTAAGTTAAGGCCCACTGCTTAAAAGCCATATGCTCTTAAATCGTATTTAAGGTATCAAAGATACTCTACTCAGCCCATCCCAAAAGATACAGAGAATATTGAGATGTGATGCCATGGGCTGAAACTTGAATTCAAGGTTTGGTTGGGTTTGGATGGATTGTTTGTACGAATTGTTAAGTTTATGATGTGGTTATGAAATGAGAAAGGGGACAACCCTTATGGTTATTGATGAAATGGAATTACCAGTTGATGCATGAACCACATAGGAGAAAACTGAAGAATGTGAGCAAGCAAATCAAGATACCCAGAGTGGATGCCAGCAAAAAGACATGTCCATGCCATCGAACAACTGAGTTGATGCAGTTAAATCCTTCGCGCCAACGTCTATGATACATCCTTGTGGCCAATATCTTTTTTTCGGTCAAACCTTTTGACCAATTCATGGAAGTAAGCAAATGATGGCTTGAGTTGAATGGAAGTAAACCAAGGACTTCAGCCAAGGGTAGGAATTGTTTACGATATTGTGCCATTATGTATATAAAAATGGCTTGGTGCCAAAAAGGAAAAGTTTGAATTTTTCATTTTTCATTTTATGAACTTGAGTTTGGAAGAATGTTTTACATAGTTATGGATTGCTTGTGTAAATGCATTGAACCATTCTTTCAAGTTTTAGAATCTATGTATATATTAATGGTACGCACTGCATGTATATAACCCCCACAAGGCGAGAATTCACTCCCTTCTATTTACCCTCATAGACAGGAATAAAGACCCTAGTTCCAGTGGGAACTCATCCCGAAGAAGGATTATATTGAGTGACTTGTCATGCAGCATTTTTGAATGTTTAGGTTAGTCTAAGCTCTTCCTTAGGGTTCCAAAAAATGTAAAATTGGTTAATGAACAACCTTCTATTAACTTTTGAAGTCCTCTTGAGGCACATGTAATTATTATGGGTCATAAATACTGTATTGGTACATCAATATCAGTGAGAAACAGCCACCAGTGCCTTAGCTTTGAAGGTCTCTTGCCTCCACAATTATCACTGTTTTGTAAATGAGATCTTGGTTTATTTCATATATGTTTTTTGCTTCTTGTTTCATTTTGTAACTAATATGGCAAGACCCATTTGAGAGTCGGGCTGTTACACAGGCTCTTCACGAATACAAACTCAATTCATATTTTCCATCTATATCTAACAATAGGGGGTCACATGATATATAAAGAGAATTTAGAGAATCCTAAAATAAGCCTAACTCTCCAACTAGGAGACTATTCAAATAAGGAAACCAAATGCAATATGCTGCTAATTTCTAAAATAAATAGAATAAAATAAACAACAACATTATTTTTTCAAGTAACATAAATCCCTAAAGATCTATTGGATCCCAAGAGTCAGCAATCGTAGGTGATAGTTAATTTATTGTTGGAAGAAGTGAACCCATGAATTGTCTTCTCTAAGATTGAAACATATGACATTATTATTTGGAATCAATACATCAATATAACAACATCAAAAGTGAAATCTCTATGCTTTCATAATCCAGCTTCTTTTAATCTTCCACAATTTTCCTTCACTTTATCAGTAAAAAAAAGTACTCAAGCCATGAAAAAATTCTTAAAAAAGGTAAGAAACTAAACAAAAACCCAAAAAGAAGCAGCCAATTTAACAAAGCAGCCACCCTCATGCAAACACTAAATTCTGATAAATTCCCCCATTTCCATCAATTTCTATCACTTCCTCTGATACAAAGAATAAAAGATAACTTACTCCAGTCTTCCCAGGGATAGTACAATGCCAAACCATCAAATTCACCGACCCGTCTGGCAATGTCTCCGGCTTAGCAACAAAACCCTAGAAAACCCCAAGATCAAATCAGGGACGACAAATGAATTCACCATTAAATTCAACTTACAATTAACTTTAAAAGTGAAAAAAACGAAAGAATAATAAAAAAGGGACCAAAATAAGGGCAAGAATGGAGAAAAGGAAGAAAAACTTGAAAAGGAAAATACGAGTGTTCTTACATGGGGATGATTCTTACGCCAAGCTTTCCTCTCCTCTGCAAGACGACCCCGAGCAATTCCTCCCGACATAATTGCTTCTATCTCTGCTGCGGCTGCTTCTTCTTCTTCTGCTTCGCTCGATGATTCTCCGGTAGTCGCTGCAATGTAAGTTTAATATTTGCTACCAGGAGAGTTCCAAGTGTAAACAAATCTATTAAAATTTATTAATCAGGCTTAAAGGTCAAACACCATTCCTCGCGTCAGAAAAACGCTACTTTTGGTTCAGCGGGTGAGTCCGATGCCCGATCACCGACTCACTCTTAGGAGTTCTTCCTGTTCCTGGGTTGGGTTTTCCAAACCCGGAAAACCCATGGGCTAACCATTTTACGGATCTTCGGGTTTTAATCTGGATCAATTTTCCAAGGAGACCGTTTCCAAATGGGGATTCGGATCTTCTCCACCCAGGTGAGCTGTCCCCCCATACTCTCACCCTTACAAAGGGTTTGACATTAGGGCCTTAGGGGTGTAAATGGATAACCAAAATCCGCTTCTGAATTCACATCCGCATCCGTTTAGGGGTATCAGAATCCGTCTGATTATTAATAGGATACGGATATGGTAATACCCCTTTCTTACGAATATTATTCGTCCGATAAAATTATCCGATTAAGTTACTTATTTAGATTTATTATTCTTATTTTTATAAATTTTACTTATGATATGTGATTATTTTTCTAGATTTTCAACTAAAATAGCTACCAAAGTTGTTAAATTCTTAAATTTCAAACCTAGCTCTCACAAATAAAAAGGTAACGATGTAAATAGGTAGTCGAAAATTTATATTCAATCTATATTCATGCCCATTTAGAAGAATTTACTTAAGAAAATAACTATCCGATTATCATCCGAATCCGACAGAATCTGTCAAAAAACCGATAGGATATTATCCAAATATAATAGGATGTTGATATGGATATACCACTATCCGATCCGAATCCGGTCCGTTTACACCCCTACTTGACACAAGTCTGCCTGTAATACATAAGTAGGCCAAATGTGAGGAGAGCAAATAGGAGGACGAGCAATTGGGTGGAGAGGATTTGGACTCTCCAAATAGAGTCTAGATCGTCTCCACCCAGGTGGGTTGTTCCCCCCATCTTTTCACCCTCACAGTTGGGCTGACACAAGCTTGCCCTACAGACCTTATGTGAGTATATGGGCAAGTCCATGTGTGAGGTGGAGGAATGGGAAAACGGATAGCTGGGTGAGAGGATATGCACTACACCAAATGTAGTTTTTCTTGTCTTTCTTTTTTACGAATGTATTTGTTAATTCACATGAATAATATAAAATTTTCATAATAATTTTTTTTAAATTCCTTTTTTCTTTTAAAATTGAACTAAAGAAAAATAATTATTGGTGCCCTTTTGTACTTTAATTTAATTATCTTCTTATTTTTTGTATTTTTTTAAATTATTAATCCAACCTTAGATTCTACCTAAAATTATTGATGCCCTTGTCATTAAGTTCTTTGTTAATTGATGACAAGACATTTTCTTTTTTTCCGAATTGATGACATGGCATCTTATCATGTACTCGCAATTAGAACTGATTATACACTTCTTCATATAACTTTAACACTCAAAATAAGTTCCATCCTTTCTTAAAAAATATATTTATCAGAGAATATAAGTAGCTGTAAGTCAGAGTATGCAATGACTATGTTCATTAATATTTTTTATTTTGGGTCGAAAAGCAATTTATTCAGCAAGAAACCAAGAACAACCCAAGCTTTTATTACACTCATGTACTTGCTTTCAATGCTTTTGTTTGCTTTTTTCTGTTGACATCTATTGTCAGAACTACTCATAAAGTTTACAGATGGAAATTTCTCTACCCTAATATGTGGAAGAGGTGTTTATGCATAATCTCGTCTTACCTCCTAATTCCCAAGGAAACTCCCATAATTCCTCTAGTGGGGATGTTTGGTTCACAGTGGTGATTGGGAAGCTATTCACCACAAAAAAAAGTCTCGAAAACTACAATGGCAAAATCTATGACTGCTGCTTGGAAACATAACCACCAAATTGAAGTTACTCAACCTCTGGAGAATATTTTTCTTATTAAACTTGCATCTTCAACTGAGATGAACTTAACTTTCAATAGAGGCCCTTGGTTAGTGAAAAGCAATTTGTTGCTACTCAAAAAATGGGACTCGCAGGTGCCCTTGGAAAGATATTATTTTGAAAACTTTGAAATAGAATTGCATGCCCTTGATGTCCCTCCTCACATGTAAAAAGGGAGACCGCTCCTCAAATTGGGAGCGAAGTGGGGCAGGCGGCTTAAATCTGTCAGCATGACAAATAACCTAAGGAATCTTTGAAAACCTATGATCATGAAGATTTAGAGGAATGTAAAGCAACCTTTTCACCTGAGGTTCAGGGCAGGCATTCAAGATGGTGAAAGATTTTGGACTGACCTTGAATTTGTTAAAATGCCTCAGTTCTACTACTTTTGTGGTATCCTAGGGCATGAGGCTTGAACTTGTAAAGTGAAACTACAATTGAAGAAAGGGGTTACCCTATTTTTTTTAATGTTGAGAGAGATGTTGGTGATTCAAATTTGGAGACTCGATGAGGGTTGGTAGTGATGTTGGTCGGTTACCCCTAAAAGATCTACGTTGCCTATTAGTGAAGGTTATGCTCATCGAAGCCTACATGCTTGTCCCTCCTTCTATTGAAGATCGTGGGATTTTACTGCCTCCTCAGTTGCAAATGCTCATTTAGGATTTGGTGGAGATCAATTCGTCGGAAGCTTTAGTTCCTGGGGTCTTTAGGGTAATTCGCAACATCTCTTCCGCGCCGCTAATTAGAGAGAACGAGTTTATCCCTTTTTCTCTTCCTCATCAACTGATGATTCAGCAGACCACATCTGCCCTAAATAATAGCTCACATCCGAGTCAGATTCTAGCTATGCCTGATTTTAAAGAACCTTATAGTGAGGCCCATTTAGGTCCAGTTTGCTCCTCAGGCCAAGTGACCCTCTCTCGGACTAGGTTCTTCCTCCTTTAAGTCCATGGGCCTTGCATTATTTTGAAGATGCTTTTTTGGGTCGTCAAAAGCCTCTGGACAATAGTTATATTCTCAAGGGTAGTGACAAACCATATGAGAGTAAAGATTCATGTTCTCTCTCTTCTCAAAGCCTCTGTGGACGATCCCTTCTCTAGTCTTGAATGCTTTGAGCCTTAAAGGAATATATTTGGATCAGGCCTTACCAACCTCTTCAGGGTTATTTTAGATGGAAAGGTTGATAATATGGTGCTTTTTGTGCAATATTCGAATGAAGGTTCAGCTCTTGGGTCTGAGGATTTAATGGTTGATGATCTTAAACTTTCAAACTCTATCACTATAGCCCAAAAAATAGTTATTCTGACTGTTGAGCATAATGATCCTTTTATTCACAAGTCAAGTGTTACAATTGAGGAGTTACCTACTCCAGATCTTGAAGCAGAACCTAATGAAGGAAAAATAAAAGAAAAATGGAAGAAGAAATGCTGATCTCTTCTCAATTCAAAAATATCAAAATTTCTAATTTACTTCTAAAGGCAAAACCAAAGGTATCTACTAGAAATTTTGTTTCTCTGAGAATGAAGAATCAGGCTAAGTCTATTCACACCACTACTCAAGCAACTCTTGCTAACACTGTTGAGCTCGAAAGAGCTATAAAAATCTTTGAAACATTGGCAAATAGGGTGAAGAAGGCTACACTTAACTAGCCCCCAGATGATAAATGAAGCTTATTTGCTGGAATTGTCAAGGAAGTAGTTAACGCTTGACAAAGTAGTATTTGCAAATCTTCTCGGCCTTGTTTAGTGCTTATTCTGGAAACTAAGCAACCTGAATCAGTCATGAATAGGGATTTCAACTTCTATTGGTTTTTTTAATTGTTTTGTTTTGGACCCTATTAAGAAATCTAGTGGGATTGCACTATGTTGGAATGGTATGATTTATTTAACTCTTCTTTCAGCTTCAATTAATTTTGTTAATGTAAATTCTCTTAATCTTGAATTTAGAATTATCTTGGTTTATGGTGATCCAAATGGATAAGAGATCAAGAAATTAAGATGAACTAATCCAACTTAGTACAACTGTTAACACTCCTTGGTTGGTATTAGGTGATTTCAATGAAATCCTTAGCAATAAGGAGGAAATGAGGAGGAAATGAGGAGGAAAACCAAATTGATAAATTTAGGAAAACAATTTCGGATTGTGAATTCATTGAGCTTAAATGTGCTGGACCTTAGTTTTCTTGGTCCACCAAAAGGAAAGGGAAAGCACTCATTAAAGAAGACTTGGATAGAATCTTTTGCTACTCTCTTTTGTTAAATACTTTCAGGGATATTAGTGCTCATAAGTTAGCTATGGTGGGTTCTAACCATTCTCCATTAGAAGTTATTTTCCAAAAACATAGAGAAGCCCTATCAAATTCACATATGAAACTAAATGGGAAGGGTACAATGACCTCTAAGATCAAATATGCAATGGTTGGTCTACTAATCTATATGGTTCTCCTGCTTAAGTCTTCCAATAAAAAGTCTTCCATTGTACAATGACTCTAAAAGCTTGGAGTAAGTCCTCAGTTCTTCTTGCTCCAAAAGAAATTAAAAATTGCCAAAGGGAATTAGAAATAATTCAGAAAATCCCCTCCTTCTAGCCAACAAGTTCAATCTGAAATAGAATTAACAAATAAAATTGTTGTGCTCATGAAGGAAGAAGAAAAATACTGGCACCAGAAATATAAGGTTTATTGGTTAAAAAATGGGGACAAAAATACCTCATTTTTTCACTCTATTGCAAGTCATAGGAGACACCGTAATGGGATTTACAAATTAAAATCCCATAATGGGCAATGGCTAAACTTTGAGAATGAAATATCTCTTGAAATATCTGAGTACTTCGGAAATCTTTTCATCTCTTCTAATCCGGAATTCCCTCATCTTTTACATCAACCATTCAACCTTGCATTGCTAGTGCTGAAAATGAGAGGCTTTGTAGGGAATTTTCCCTCAAGGAAATTAAAACTACTCTCTTTCAAATGAAGGGTAACAAGTCCCCAGTCATCGATGGCCTTCCTGCTAGGTTCTACCATACAAATTGGGACACTGTCAGGGGCTTCCTCCTTCAACATTTCTTTAATGGGGGCTTCCTCCTTAGAAGTTTAAATAAAACTCTCATAACACTTATTCCTAAGAAGAAAAATCCCCAGCCAGTGAGTGACTTTCGCCCCATTAGCCTGTGCATTGTTCCATACAAAGTTGTTGCAAATTGGTTAGCTAATAGGGTAAGGCCCATTCTTTCTTCTCTTATTAGCGAGACTCAAAGTGCTTTTGTCCTTGGTAGATCTATCTCGGACACTATATATACCTTGCCCACAAATGTCTCCATTTTATGACGCATTCTAATTCCAGAGGAGGGTATATGGCGCTTAAGCTTGACCTAAAGCTTATGATAAAATGGAATGGTGCTTCATTAAGGATACCTTGAGCTTACTCGGGTTTGATAGCAAATGGATCCATTGGATTCTTCAATGCATTTCCACTGTGGAATATCACATTAAAATCAACGGGCAGCTCTTGACCAAAGTTACTCCTTTTAGAGGGCTTAGACAAGGGTGTCCTTTAAGCCCTTATGTTTTTATCTTGTGCAATGAAGTCCTCTCTAGAAGGTTGTCTTAGGCTACTAGGATTCCCCGGCTCCATGGCATCAAAGCGGCTTGATCTGCTCCTGAGATTAATCATCTTTTCTTCGTGGATGATTACATGATTTTTGCTCCAGCAATTTTGGAAATGCCAATACCCTTATGTAGATTCTCAATGATTATAAAGAAGCTTCGAGACAACATATTAATAATTCAAAGTCTTCCATAATATTTAGAAAGAAAGTCCCTAATCATATGAGAATGCATATCTCACAAACCACCAACATTAAAGAAGTGTCACCCTATGGGATTTATCTAGAACTGCCTTCAAGCATTGGGAAGCCCAAAAGTCAAGTGTTCTCATTTGTTTATGACAGGCTTCTCTCAAAACTGGAAGGTTGGAAGGATAAACTTCTCTCCCAAGTTGGGAAAGAAATACTTATTAAAACGGTAGCTGTGGCTTTGCCAACCTACACCTTTTCAGACTTTCTCCTTCCTAAAGATTTGAGCAACAAACTAACTAGTCTGATCAGAAGGTTGCAATAGAAAAATAATGGAAACTCTAGAATCTATTGGATAAAATGTGACAAGTTATATAGTTCAAAAAATCAAGTGGATATGGATTTTAGAGATTTTCATTTTTTTAACAAAACCTTATTGGCGAAACAAGGGTGGAGATTGCTAACTCAACAAGACTCTCTATGGGCATGAACCTTTAAAGGAAAATATTTTAAAGATGTAAATTTTTTGGATGCCTTTGCACCTAAAAGAGCTTCGTGGGGTTGGAAAAGTGTCTTGGCTGGGAGAGATGTTCTTAAGAAATGATTACTTAGGGGCATTGGTAATGGTTTAACAACCCAAATTTATGGGGACCCATGGATACCCCATTTGACTTCCCCTTTCCCATCTTTACCTCAAGTTGTAATGGGGCCTCTTCTTGTCGGTGATTTAATTGACTAGAGGGGAAAATGTTGGAAACAACACTACTTAAACACCTTATTAACCTTGATGAGGGGATTGCTATATTATCTATTATGATTTCTAATTTGAAAGTAGAGGATTTTTGGGTGTAGAAGAAAGCAAATAATGGAATTTTTAAAGTCAAACCTGCATACTATTTTTAAAGTTCAAATTTTGAATTCAAACTGTTGCTGCACAATCTTGTTTGTCCCTTCAGCAGGATGAACCTGCAAGAATGAGCTCGACTGTGGAGGTCTAGTTTTCACCTCCGACGATCTAGTTAGGAATCCGATTGAGGAAGACAAGAAAGTAATGAACAATAATAATTTGAATTGTGATGGTTCTATTCAGTGTACCGTTCTCTTGTGCTCCCTTACCTTTTTATAGGTTTTCTACGTATGAGTTCGTCTCGAACTAAAATATTACTTGGACTGCAATACGAACTTTAGTGATTGAGTCCTACTCAAATATGAGTCATTGAGTCCCAGTCGAATACTTTGTCTTCGGTTATCAATCTACTAGGATTCACTTTGTTATCCTGCCTTTACACTTGTATAACCGGCCTTGACTTGGTTTGTTCAACCTGGGTGTATCCGAACTGGTTCAACCTGGGTTTATCCGAACTGGTTCGAGCCATTTTATTTATTCTATATCACAAACCATTTACATATTTTATTATAATAGATGTGTTTCAAGAATATGAAAGAGTTTTTGGGTAACATATAAACATTGTAGGGCATGAGAAGAAAGCAGGAGCAAAGGCCATGCAATCATCCACGAAGAAAAGATGATTAATCTCATGACCATTTCTAGAAACTCTTGTACTAAGGAGTCTAAGTATACTTAGGCTAGACGAAAGCCTTTGAGATAAAGCTTCCTGGCAAATAATAAAGATATATGGACTAAGGGGGCAACATTGTCGAATACCCCTGGAAGGAGCAATTTTTTCTGTTAATTGACCATTCACTTTAATGAAATACTCCATTGTTGAGATACATTGGGAGATCCATTGAATCCATTTCTCTGCAAAGCCTAGATGACGTAGTGATGCTTCAACAAAACTCCATTCCATATCATAGGCTTTGCAGAGATCAAATTTAAGAGCTATAAAACCTTTTTTGGATTTAGATCTCTTCATAAAGTGAAGAAATTCATGAGTGAGGTAAACAATATAAAATATTTGTCTACTCGGGACAAAAGCACTTTGGAATTGATTGATTAGTAAGGGCAACAAAGATTCAAGCCTATTCGCAAGGCATTTAGCAATAACTTTATAGGGGACAATGCAAAGACTTATGGGTCTCAAGTGGCCCACCTCTTGGGGGTTCTTTCTTTTTTCGGGATAAGGGAAATAATGGTCTTGTTCCAAACTCTTGAGGAGAACCCCCTCAAAAACGTGTTGAACCCCTTATATAAGGTCATCCCCCAACACCTCCCAGTTTATGTAAACTCAGGCATGAAGCCCATCAATTCTTGGAGCTTTTCCATCTTTCATTTGAAAAAGTGCCTTTTTAATCTTATCGCTAAAGAAGGGTCTGCACAGTTCCTCACTTAACTGAGGAGAAATGGCAACAATAGTACTTTGTAAATAGGAAGTGGGTGGAGGAAGGAAAGAAGAAGTGAACAAAGAAGATAAATAAGACCTTATTTCACTTGGCTTTCAAAATGACCCATAACAACGGTTGAAGTTAGTATCCAATTAAATCCCGATGTTAAATGTCCAAAATACCATCCCGTGAAATTTAAATAGAGAAAGTTACTAAAGTACCATTCTTTGACTAAATACCCCCTTCATGTAGATGGGTGAAGGGGATACTCGCTTCACTCACCTCCTCCTTCACCTTGCCTGTCGGAAATCATCCACCGGCCTATCTTGCTGGCTACAAATAATAGTTTTGTTGTTTGTTCTTTGGATCCCATTATTGAAGGCTATCACATTATCATTGGAGTTAGCACTGACAGAACCAAAAACATCAAATTTATGTGATTTCTGAGGAAATTTGTTGACCAATTGCTTAAGCATGGTGCCCACTTTCGTCTCAGAACAATCTAGATCAAGCTCATGGCAACTAATTTCGTGAAAAAGAATCTCACATCATGAAGAACAAGCGTAAACCCCCTCTTTTAATCTATCGCCAATGACAAAGAAACAATAGATCCCTAAACAAATATACAAAGCTTGCATGGAAACATTGAAGAAACCTAAGATTATTATCGTTGTTAGTAAACTACACAAAAGGAAAAGAAAAAAAAAATCAATTTTACGGATCCAAAATTTGAGCATGACCTTTTGGATGGCTTCCGACAGGGTGGGACCCTATAGGTAAGGTGAAGGAAGGAGATGGGAGAAAAGGAAATCCCTTCACGCATGTACATGAAGGGATGTTTAGTCAAATGAAGGTACTTTAGTGAGATTTCATGGAAAGGTATTCTGGTTATTCAATATTGAGATTTAAACCATTAAATTGTGGTTCATTTGTAATATGTCCCACATAAGTGAGTCAACTAGAGATTTTAGCCTGTTTTAGGTGAGTCAAACGTAAAAAAACCTTATATTTAATACAAGTTTGGGCCATGTTTTGGTTGAGCTCAGCCCAAGGCTTAATCTTTTTTATTTTTGGGTAAAAGCCCAAAAGCTTAATCTGAACCCAACCCAATGCTACCAGGCTAGTACATTTGAAAACCCCATCTCATCCTTGGGTTGAAAAGATATAATCAAATTCAGATTGGGATCATACCAGGTTTAGACCAGCAGGGTATAATTGACACCCTCTCCCCAAAGTTATCTTTTTCTTTATTTATTCATCCTAAAGAAGCAAAAAGAAAAAAAAAGACATCTAATGTATGATGTATCTAATGGTCAGAGGGGATCATATCATGATCATCTGGTCAACCTGACAAAAGTAGTTGGTGCATAGGAAATGGAGCCATAAAAGGTCTTCCAGACCATTTTTCACCTTTTCTTATTATTTTTTTATTTGGGTTTGTGGTGTCTTGCATCAAGCATTTTCTCTTCAATACTTTTAAGAAGACATTTTTTTTTTTTTTTTTTGGGGGAGGGGGTAAAGAACAGAAGATGGTTCTTGAGGTGTATGTGCATCGTGGTGCATGCCACACCAAAGGGCATTTTACGGTGTCCCCTTCCTCTCCAGTGCTATCCTTCTGATGTGGAAGGCCTAAATCTAGTTGCCCATGAACCTACTCAAGAATTGAGTCCACTAAAACAAATAATGTGATCAGAACTCAAAGAAGCAAAACACTCAATGCTAAAGGACAATGAATGCCTTGCCTCACTAAAGATAAAGACGAGAAGAGAGATACGAAGGACAGTGAGTGGCTGACTTCAAAGACCAATAGATGGCTGATATGGGTTTTGGGTGGAAATTGGAGAAAGAAAGTAGTGTTCTCTTCTTTTATCACTCACCCCCACAAGTCCTCTTTCTTCAGGTCCTACCTCACATGCAATTACCAACAATTGATGCCCAGCAGAGCTTGGAATCCAGAAAGCCAATCTGAGCTTAATTTTCCATACATTCAAGTCTATGATTGTTGCTTCCAACTTCAATAAAAGATTTTTTGCCCAATCGCATCAAGACACGTGTGCATGGCATATTGTTAGAGAGGAGCTCATTGTTGTGTCTAAATCATTTCAATATGTAAAACCCATTCTAATCCAAGACAAGACATAATGGAAGACAAAAGTATAGATATGTAATTGGATTACTTCGGGACAATAGAGAGGACCACATAGTGATGATTACACTAAGAAAATTGCCTAAATCACCTCTCCGGCATTCGGTCAGTCTTATCAGTTTTTCATACTTTCATAAACCAAAATGAGTGCACTGATACAAGGAGGGGATAAGTTCAGAGTAACATAATGATGCCAACTTAATTAATGTATTATCATTCTTAGTTAAGGGTAGGAGCTTGTGGGTCATTGATGGATTTAGGAGGGACAGAAAGAGAGAGGTGAATATGGATGAAAAAGATCACAATAATATGGAATGTAAAGAAGGTGGAGCATGTGATGGGGAGGGTCACTGACTCAAACCTCACATGGGTAGCAGGCACAAGGAAGGAAAAGGAAGATGAAAATAAACAAAGTTGGAAAAGAAGAACTTTCCCAAAGACAAGTCAGGAAATTAAACTTGGTTAAGCTGTAGCACTGTAACATTGGATTTTATTTCAATCCATTATGTGAGATGTTCCAGTGATCTTCTCTTATTCAAATGAGAATGCTGAATGTGGTCAGTAGTCTTTGTTTGACCTTACTATGATAATTAGAAAGCATATGAGCTGCCTGTGAAAATTTCTCATCAGCCATGAGATTCATTCATGACCAGCAATGAGGCAAAGAAAACCTTCACCATTTTGGTCATAAGCGTGGACCTTTCGCCATTATTAAAAGAAAAATGGGAGTAGTTTCTACTTACATTTATGAGAAAAACTTTCCCACAGACTGGCATGATAGGGACCCCTCTGATTTCATTTGAGATGCAGTAGTATTTCAGCATCTCAAATAAAAAAAAAGAAGAAAACTTCACCTTTTGGACCACTGGACACCTACATAGTATGACATACCAGTCTCATTTGCCTGAAGTTTGATCCCCAAATCAGATCTCTACTGCTCTGCCACAGACTAGTTCAGATCAATGAGTTGGTATGCCATAATTTGTGGGTTTGTTGTTGTTATGTGCCTATTTGGGCCCAATCTGGCGTATGATCGCTAGATTGTGCCAGCCTTGTATGAGATTGGTTAAAGGGCTTGACTCTTGTTCCATCAGCATCTGAGCTTTTGGCTCACTGGTCAAGTACCAACAGTTTGGCAAAAAAAAAAAAGTACCCAACACTAGTATATTTTGGGGGTGCACCACAATTTCATCGCTTCTCAGTGTTTCAACTCTCTTCTGTTTTCATTGTAATATTTCTCTGAGTAGTCACCACAACTCCATCATTCTCTTTACCAGATGAGAAAAAGATTGGTTTTTTTGGGGGACCTGTAGCCTCTACTGTTTGGAATCTCATACTATGGAAAGACTGCATAATCCAAACTCATTAGACCCTTGGATGGATGACAATTAACCTATCTTTGGTGACTTATTCTGATATAGTATTAATGACCTTAAACCTACCTAACACCCACCAATGACAAACCTAGTACTCCTGTTCTGCAAGTCCAAAGGTTTCATCTGAAATATGTTAGTTCCTAATCTACACAGAAAGAGAAAAGAGTAAAACACAAGTAACCAAATGACATCATATAACCTATCTCAATCTGCCTGGCTCTAGAAACACCTGACTATATTCTCCTCATATGAAAGAGGGTTCTTATCAATCAGTTAGTACTTTGACCTCAGTAAGGTGAATGCATGGTTAATCATGAACAGTGACTGATAATCAAGTTTCCTCTGTTTTCCCATTTTATTTTGATATTTAAGTTAGGTAAGATTAAGTTCATGTCAACCGACAGAAACAGGCATAAACTAAGTTTACATAAATAGAAAGACCTAATCCCAGATAATTAAGCTTGATTATGATATTTGAAGACATTTTTGGTATGGTAGTGGAGGCATGAACAATGTGTCTGCATACTAAGACCCTGCCGAGTTGTTGCTCTGTTAACATCAAAGCTAACGGTAGAAATGGGAGGATCAGGCAATGGAAAAGTGTTTGGTGGTGAAAAGGAAGGTTGGGAGGATTATTTTTTTAATCTCTCTTCTGATCAACTCTTCTTTCATTTGTTTCTTAAAGAAAAGGGAAACAAGAAAAAGAGGGAGAGAGTTGCGTAGTATGCGGAAGGGCCAATGTTGCTTAGCTTGCATTCCACCATATCTCAAAGTCCAGGTTTCATTGAGACATAAATACAAACACTTGTGGGGTGGCGTATCGTATTCCACATGAGTCATGACTATTGAAATTACTTAAATCCCATGTGATTTCCTTTTCCCTCTTGCAAGTACGGATGATCTAAGTATCCTGTAGACATGATTTGAAAGATCTGTTACGAGAATTTCATTCCCTTAGTGTACGGTGTAATGTCACGCAAGTATAGTTGGGGAGAAAACAAAGAAGGCTAGAGACAAGCCAGGACAAACCAACCTCAAATGGCGAATAGGATTAATTTTTGGTTTTGTTTTCAGCGCCGTTCAGAGAATCACTGGAAAATATACAGAGAAATAGTAAAGAAAGAAACCTGATAGCGATGCCTCGTCTTCCTTTCTTAATCTTTTACCGCTTCTACGGTCTGAGAGAGACTTTTGATTCGTATATGAAAACAAGGTAGATACGAGACGAGTGTGGGGGTGGGGACCCATTTGGGACGAAAGGCTGAAACCTGAAACACGGAGCATGTGTTGTGGGGCCCACTATTTGTTTCAATGTTGCATAGACCGTTGTTGATGCGGTTTTCCCTTTTCGCCCTTCCTAGTCAATACGATCTCTCTCTCTCTGTTTTTTTTTCCACAAGCACGCAATCATGCAGGCATTGCGCATGACCGCTAGACCATGACACATCATGTAGCCATCACCGTCATATGCGCCGACCTCGTGCTCTACGAATAAATGATTTTTATATGAATTTTAATACGGTCAATTCCGACCTGGTTCACCGATTCTTCGAAGCTTATGTGAAATCAACCGATTACTTTTTTATTGAAGGGATTTTAAAATTATTTAATTTATCAATAAAATTTCGGTGTTAGAGTTCATTCGGGCCACCTTGCACGTAGCTCGGTTATATCTTTAGAGAGAGTTATTGTCCGCAAGGATCGAACCTATGACCTCTCCAGTGATAAATATGAATCTGATTACCAATCAATCCTGCATTGAGAAGGTTGAATTGTGACAACAGGTGTTCCAAATCTGCGTTGGTAATACCAAAAAACTAAACATGAATGAAACTCGCGTCCATTTAATGGGTCCGTATTCACTGCCAGCTTGGATGGAATTAAACGTGGTGGGGTCAGCGAGAGAAGTAGGTATAACGGTAATAAATGGGAAGTCACACTTGTTTTGATACGTAGAGAAACTTTTGCTGAGTCATCTAAAGGGCAAATTGGAAAATACAGCAGAGAAAGTTGTCGTATTCTAGCCTCCGTATAGGAAGCACAGCAGTGAGCGCTAAGCACCACCAGCAATCCAACCGGCACACACCAGCAAAGTCAGATTGGCCAGTCTGGTGCAGTGCCAGTATCTTGCAGTGAAGAACAAGGAAAATGATGGTGGTTGTTGTTGTTTTCCTTGTCTTCCTTCACTAGTTCCATTTTAAGCTTCATCTTATCATCATCATCAAAACCTTTTCTTTCTGTGCTCCTCTCTGCCTCAGTCTATACCTTCAAAATTTCTACATTTCCAAACAATGAGAGTTGTTTTCTGGTAGAATCCGTCTCTGATTCACTGAATTTTACTGCTTCACCTTCCCACTTTCTCCTTTACTCTGCTTGCTATGGAAGGTACTGAGGATTGTTGTGTAAAGGTTGCTGTTCATATACGTCCACTCGTCGGTGATGAAAAGCTTCTAGGATGTAAAGACTGTATCACCGTTGTTGCAGGAAAACCCCAGGTACTTACATTTCCGTTTTGGTCACAGTGTAGTGTTGGTTAAAAATCTGGTGAAGTTTCAGTTGTTAGTTGGATCTGGATCTGTGAATTGCTGCAGTTCTGGGTTGCTAGAATTCGGTTGGGTTGGGTTCCTTTCTTGTAGTTTGAGGATACTTTCTTGTGAGAGACCGACGACCCTAAATTTCTAATTCGACATTAAGTGATGAAGTTGCTTACTTTTTAACTTCTTTTGTTCTTTCTCTGCTGGGGAAATCAGTTCCCATGATCTGATACTTGGACTTTTGGCCTTGAACTGACTCTCCTTTTGTTTCGATTCCGCAGCTAGAATTGAATCAATTTTCCGTCTTTTCTTCCTCTTTTTGTAAACCGAATTTCCCTTACTTGTTTTGCGATCGTCCGAATCTACACTGGCTTCAGAGTTGCTTCTTTCGTCAATCTACAAATTTAATAAATTGCATTAGTTTCAGCTCCTTTTTGGATAATTCCTTGCACATAGTTCTTGTCTTTTCATTTGAAAAGAAGAAATGGAGTTATGGATTAGCCGGTGAATTGTAAATGCATTTCAGTAGAGTATGTTTTTCTCCTTTGGAATGTATCTCATTCCCATCTGGCTCGCTTTTCAGGCGTTCTCCTCCTTCCTTTTGCTAATCTTGGGTGGCTACAGCCCGTTTATTATATGCTTACTTCTGTGCAGTAAAATCTGTACCGTTAAAGGGTTGTGGATTTTCCATCTTTTTAATTTCGGAAGCTGGTCGCTTCACGTTCTTAGCTTTCAGTTTTTCCCCCTCACAATCTTTCCTCTTCAAGTCATGGTGCAAGTAAACTCTTCTAATTTACATTACGATTTGGAGGGTGGAGTATTTTACCAGCCAAAAGGTTAAGGGAAGACCAGTGAAATTAGATTTTTATCTTCTAGTGCTGATGTTTTTTTTTTCAACTTAATTTTATTCATCAAAATAATGTCATTTCATAGTTCAATGCCGCTGTGTTAGGTCTATAGCCTTGCACTAATGTGTTGTTCACCATTAATATTATAATTTGTGTCAGAAGAGGAGCATTAGCCTGGCTAAAAAAGAATCAAATTCTCTGCTGCCACCACCTTTCTTGATTTGTGTCTCCATCATCTTGTCATCAAATTCAACTATATAAATAGTTGTTCTTTTTCAATTTGAATAATTAGTGTAAGAATATTAACCTTACATTGTCAATCTTGAGTACATACTGCTGGTGTTTATTACACTTGAAACCTGTGGGTCTATCACATTGAAGGAAAAGCATTTTCCTTTCTTTTACTGGTCTGTCAATAGTGAATTTTCCTTGGTCGCCCTAGCCACCTTGACATGTATGCATACTCTTACAATTTGAAACCCCTGTCAAGCTAGAGCATATGCATTATCCATCTCAGCTTGGAGAAATGCTGTAAGAGCAAGCTGTAACAACAATGTCTTGATAAGAGCCTTATTCATGGACAGTATGATCTTAACAGGAAGGATTGAACACGAGTGTATTGGGCTTTGAATTAACTCCAGACAAAATTGGTGGACCTGAGACTCAAATTTCGTTCATCTGTTTCCCATAAGTAGTAAGAAGCTATTATACGTTAAGTTCATAGAGCATGGTGATAGTTACAGCTCTTTCTCCTGCTTGAAAGTATAGTCCCTCATAAAGATATTAGACTCAAGAGAATTGCTTTCTTTGAGATAAACTCCTTTAGCATTAATACAAATACTCACAGTTTGAGCCTACAATAGGTAATTAAGGAAGCTATTAAGCTTAACGGTAGCAATTGAACATTCACTGTCAGGACTTTATCATTACATGAGCTTAGAAAATTGGAGAAACCAGAGAAGGTGATATCAACAACAGAAAAAACAACAACCCAGCATTACCCAAATAAATGTACATTGATCCTCGCACTCCCATTAGTTCTATTCAAATTCATACTTGACACCGGGCTTGAAGCATGCTTGTCTTTCCTCACTGTGTCTCCTAGGGATATGAAATTATCATCTAAGTTACTGTTCACGCTACTGTAGCATGAACAGTAACTTCTGGTTGTGCTGCATCAATTTTATTTTGAGTTTTACAGTAATACATGGATCCTACAACACTTACACCTTTCCCCATCATTAACCCACTTGAACTCTCTGTAACACTCATCCACTATGTTGGCTTCCTTGCTTATGATTGACCCCATAAGTATGTAAAATAATCACTTCACAGTATCTCTGTCTCCTCAATCTTCATACTTTCTCTGTTCGTCTTGGTGTCACTAAAGTTATGTACCATATAATCTGTCTGTATTCTATTTACCTTAAAACCTCTTGATTCAAAAGGTTGATCTCTATATCACAGCCAAGAAAGAAAGGCTTAATATAGCCAGCAATCATCATCACAGCCTAGATCAAGTGGATCTCAACTACTTCAGAACTACTAGAACAATAAGTGATATATTTAACAGGAGAACACCAAATCAACGAGGATAGAAGAACAAATAAAGAATAATAGAAACTGAAGCATATTTGAGAAAAGGTGGAGATCAATTGATATCAACAGAGTAGAAAACAGAGTACTGCAGTAATTTTAGTCATGATTGAATGGTATGGTAAAATCAGTAGCAGAGAATCATGTTGCATGTCAGAAGTTATTGAACCATATTAGCTTAATCAAAACACAACCACTGAAACACAAATTCAGAAGAAGTTGCTCACTACTATAACTGATATTAGATGTCCTGCCAAGAAAAAAGAAAAAAAGAAAAGAAAAGAAAAAGAAACTTGCATCTGCAACATGTATGGTGTTTCTCTCGTCTTTAACTTCAGTATAACAACAGATTGTGCTTAGAACATAACTTTCACTTTTATTTTTATTTTGGTTTAAATGCTTAGAACAGAGCGACAACCACAGATACTGCAACCTACATGGTTGCAACACGGGGACCTACTGAATCAATGGGGGTCTAAATCCATTAATTTAATCAGAGCCAAAAGCTTGATCTCAAGTTACTTTGACAGCAGTGTAGAGAGAACAGAAAGAGAGATCACTGTTAGTGAAGCTCTACTACCCCTATATTAAATAACAAAACACTCACACACGAGGGTATCTAGAACTGTAAATCATATTGGAGCAAGGAAGAAACATGAAGGAAAGAAAGGAGATAGAAGGGGAGGGAAGAGTTGGAAAGAAGAGAGATCGATAGGAAGAAAAACATCCACATAACCTCTTTATGTGTAGGGATTTTCTTGTTGAAAACCCATAAATTGTCAGATAATTTATAACCTTACTATGATTTCCTTTTAGTATAACACTTTTTTCTCCAGTGAGAGGGTAAATCCTTTCATTTCATTGTGTAGTTGAAAAATGTGCTAGATAATCTGTACAATGACAAGTCATTTTCAAATTATCTTTTTGATTGTTTTAGCCAAAGTTTAAGAACTTTTGGGAATTGGACTCAACACAACCAATAGCCAACACAATGGTGTGTATAAGGCTACAATTGTTTGTCATCAACATTATGTGTTGTTTGAACTTGGAGACGTTGTGAGGTTTCATGTCAATCTTGAGAGGTACCAACCTGGTGTAGGCATTGAGCTCCATCAAAAGAAGATGACTAGATGTGTCCCTAGAAAGTGCGAAAGTGTTTTTTTTTTTGGATGATTAAATAATTCAATACCAAAGAGAATAAAAGAAATTACAAGAGCACAAGGGACAAAGCCCAGACAAAGCGAGAAAGAGGCCTCAACTAACAGCAACCTAAGAGGCAATGAGCCTAGCAATTACCTAAGAGCAACAATTAAAGCAAACTAGTTATACAAGCAAAGAGGCCCAAAGCCAAACAAAGAAATAAAAAAAGCAACATCGAGCCAAGCAACTATTTAAGGGCAACAATAATAGCAAGGCCCAAAATGGACCATAGGTGGGAGAGAAGGCGGGGATTTAAGGAATGGGCCAAGAGATCCCAAACAAAGGAGGGGGAGGGATGAGGAGAGGAGCAAGGCCCATAAGCAATAGGGCCCAAAATGGATCGCATAGGTGGGGGCATAATGGGTAAAGGATGTTGATCGTGTGAGAGAGAGATGGTTTAGAAGCGGTGGAGAGAGGCTGCCTAGAGTCGGTTACCGAAATGGAAGGTTTGAGAGAGGAAAATGGTTGACAGAGAGCTCATAATAGGAGATTTCACGGAAGAGGGAAATCAGAGCTTGAGGGTCAAGGGAAAGAGGCGACGCCTCCTGAAAGGGAGGACCATCTACTGCCGATGAAGGCACAACATTCCAAGCATCGACAGGGGAAGCAGTGGCTTCAAGTGCAGAAATCTGATAGAGATCCTCGAAGAGGGGAGCTGTGCAGGGATTTGTCACAATCGGTGCAAGTTTTGACCGAGATCTACTTCTCTGGTTAGAACTAGCTACCGGCGGCGAGCAGGAATCATAAATCGCTAAAGATGAAGAAGAGGGATTAGCTTGAGTGACGATGGTAGCATACTGAGCAAAAGTTGATGAAGAAGACGCTGAAATAGGAGAATAGGAGTTTTCCTTGAAACCAATAGAGGGTAAAGGGAGATGAGCAATAGCGGTTGCAACGGCTACTTGAGCAACAACGGTGTTGAAGTGTTAATGGGGGACAAAATAGAGAAGAAAGAAGGTTAAAGAAGACAGGGGAAGAAGGGAAAATCTCAGAAGAATCAGTCTTGAAGGAGGGGAAGAAGTGCAACCATGGTGTAAGCATTGAGCTCCATTGAAAGAAGATGACTAGATGTGTCCCTAGAAAGTGCTGAAGTGCTAATGGGGGACAAAATAGAGAAGAAATAAGGTTAAAGAAGACAGGGGGAAGAAAGGAGAATCTCAAAAGAATCAGTCATGAAGAAGGGGAAGAAGTCCAACCATATAAGTCTCTCTCTCTCTCTCTCTGTTTCTCTCTACCTGTCGGCCCAAAAAAATTGAGGGAGCAGAGTGCACCTGCTTGGAGAGGGCTACCTAGTGCTAGAGTGTGAGCTGCCTACAGTGAGAATTGTCAAGGATGACGACTATTGAAGTGTGGTGGTATGTTGTATGCCTAATGGGGCCCACTCGGGCGTATGGGAGCTAGATTGGGCCAGCCTAGTGTGGGATAGGTCAAAGGGCTTGATGCTACTCGTTCCATCAGCTTTGGAACTTTTGTTGCATTAGTTAAGTACCTAACTCATAGTTGTCAAGGCATTGCCTAGGCTTCCTGGCATATTTCTCTCACTTTCTTTGCTGGTCTGGCTTTGACACCGCTCATTTGCCTGGATGTTGTGACAGCTATGTCTGCTATAACCCTAAGCAGCATCTTCAGTGTGTCTGACTTACATCTTTTTGTGGTACATCACTCAGCGGTGGGGATATAGAACACATTTGAGGCTGTTCCAAGTCTAGCTACCTGCTGATGAAACCATTGAGGATGTTGTGGATGACACTTAGAGAACCACTCATGGCATTGGATACCATGCATTTCTTGAAAAATGGAAGGGTTGTCCACAGTATGACAGTACTTTGCTTTTGCTGATGCCTTCAAGAAGCGCCTTCCTGATTGATATTTGTGTTATAAGTGTTCTCAAACTGTGGAGAGCTGTTGTATATCTAAAGACATAGAACCATATAAAGAATGCCAACAGGAAGCCAAAACATGGCCTCTTCGTGTTGGTGTTTTGGCTTTTGTTTTGTTGCATTCTTACTTTATTTATTTATTTTCCAGTCTTTTGTTTGCTTAATTGAATGATAGCCTGGATTATGATCCAATGTTGCTTTAGTTTTAGTTGTATTTATTTTTAGATTCTTAATTAGCAACGAAGAGAGTGGGTCTACATCACTTGAGTTGACTTAGCTAGATTTGGAGTGATTCTGCATTGTAATTGAGTCAGTTGGGGCATGTCCCTATCCAACTCGAAGTCGTCTTTTGGCCTTAATCATTCGTGAGGATTAAATTTTTCCGCCTAGATTTAAAAATTTCAAGCTTTACTGCTGCAACTGTTGTTAGCTGTTGAGAAGCATTGTGTATTGATCAAGGAAAAAGGAGTGGCGTCTGATTTAATTGACACCTTGTGGTTTAATATATGAGTGGAGTCCAATTCTTTTTCTACCTTTAAACCTTAATTTCAGTCCCTCAAATTACTGGTATACCCCTACGCTGAAACTTTCAGCAAACTTTGTGTCCTCTAGTTGTTGCACTTGACCTCTTTGTAACCCTATTCAATTTCCTTATCTTGTATCTCCTTAGTCTGAACCTTCCTTTGATTGAAAGATTTCATTTTGGTTACTGATTTGAACACTCAACTAGTATTACATTAAAAGGGGTAATACCCTGGTATAACAACCAAAATTTCACACTTTAGGAATTGGGGATGGATTGGATGGGGTTTGCATCTAAAATGAAATCTGTAAGAGTAATAACACTATTTAATCTTTTCATACTGGTGATGCCCTTGATCAATTGGGCAACGAGATTATCTAGGTGGTAATTGGATTCTCGGGAACTGTTTCTGTGTTGTATTTTCAAAATTCAAATTTATTAAGAAGCCTGAAAATCGAAAATTGATCGAGGCTAGAGGGATAATCCTAGAGATATTTGTTGAAACCTTGTTAAACCAATCATTTGTATGAAAGATGCTCTATGATATTCAAGTAAGCATTAGTAGAAAATTTTCATAGCCACCTCTCTGTATTCTTAAAAGTAAAAGATTTATCTTTCACTTGCCTGATATTTTTATTGCATTTTACGTGCTTTCGAAGCATATATGGATATGTCATACTTAGTGAATTTTTCTCGGTGGTTATGAATGGTACAGGTACAAATTGGAACACATTCCTTCACTTTTGATCATGTCTATGGTAGCAGTGGATCTCCCTCATCAGCAATGTTTGAGGAATGTGTTTCTCCACTTGTTGATGGTTTGTTCCAAGGATATAATGCTACTGTTCTTGCCTATGGGCAGGTAAAGAGTGAAAATTTTCCCCTCTCTGAAAATGAATCAAGCGGGATGGGGGTGAGTCAGTCATATATATTCTTTTGACATTTCAACTTTTTGCAGACGGGTTCTGGAAAAACATATACCATGGGCACTGGTTTAAGAGATGGTTGCCAAACTGGACTAGTTCCTAAGGTTATGAATGCCCTTTTCAGCAAGATTGAAAGTTTGAAGCATCATACTGAATTCCAATTGCACGTTTCCTTCATTGAGGTTCTTATCTTTTCAATTCTGATATCTCTTTGCATAGGTTTGGGGTTCTTATCTTTTCAATTCTGATATCTGTTTGCATAGGTTTTCTTTCATGTAGTTATGCTTGCCTATATATTGCACCTAGTACTCCTAAATTCCAACTTTAATCAAGAATGGGAAAATCTGTAGTCAGCAAATATATTAACTGATAAGTAGATTGTAAAATGTATAAAATAATTATCCCATGGCGAGAACTATCTTGTGATGCATGGATCATTATCTAGACCAAAGAACGTATACTGCTCAAGTAAATATAGAAGTTTATGCTTCCTGCTTGCATTGACATGCTGCAACTTTTCTGTGTTTTTCTTGTATCATAAAGGGGTAGAAAAACGTTGCAGAGGGTGACCAAATGACCCTAATTGACTGCAAAATTTGATTTCCCAACAATTTAATTTCCTTTTAAGCAGATATAAATGTCACAAAAATGTGAGATGCTCCACTTGCTCTTTCTTTTTTGGGGAAAATGCTCCAACTTACTCACTGTGTAAGATATATATATATATATGTTTTTTCTGCTTGATGATTCGTTAAGTAGCAGCACTTCACTGTTTTGGATATTTCTTTTGTCTAGATTTGTTGCATTGTCCCAAATACTGTTGCATGGTTTTATTTCCCATTTTCTGTGACAACTTCTCAAATTATATTTTTTCTATGAAAAACTCCTTATATAAATTAATTTTTGCTAGTTAACATTTTTGTTCAATAATTTTTGCAGTTATGTGGTTGCACTTTTTGAAAGGTCTATTCCTTTTCTTTTTTTTGTTGGGTAATGGAAGGTCTATTCTATGATTATGTACTGTATTTTCCTCCTTTAGTTATGTGGTTGCACTTTTTAAAAGGTCTATTCTATGATTATGTACTGTGTTTTCCTCCTTCATAGTGAGAATGTAACCTAAGGGTTTGAATGTGAAGATTCTAAAAGAAGAAGTGCTGGACTTGTTGGATCAAACGTCTGCTGTGAAATCAGATTCGCCTAATGGACATGCTTCAAAGGTTACAGTCCCAGGGAAACCACCAATACAAATTCGTGAAACATCAAACGGAGTTATAACGCTTGCTGGATCAACTGAAGTTGCTGTTTGTTCACTAAAAGAAATGGCTGCTTGTTTGGAACAAGGATCATTAGGCAGGGCAACTGGGAGTACAAACATGAACAACCAGTCCAGGTTAACATCCTACCATGCAACTTTTAGATTGTAAAATTATTTCTGTGAATGTTTTCTCTCGTAAGAAGACCATAGGAAAACTGGTGAGGAAGAAAATATTCCAAGCATGACCTTGGACTGAGCCTATGGGGGGCAAGGATCCATGCCTATCCTCTTACTATAATTCATCTTTTATTTTTCAATTTCCCATCTTTCATTTCCTTTTCTTTCTCTCTCTCTCTCTCTCTCTTCTCTCATTTCTCATCTCCTTTCCCAACTTTTCAATTACATCTCTGTTTTTCCTACTTTCTTGCATTTGGATCCTTGTAGTCAACCCCATTAAGTTGGGATGAAGCTGAGTTTGTTGTTTTTCCTCTCGTGTTGGGGTGGGGGGATTGCTGTATAATTTATTTTTTTAATTGGGAATTGTGAAGTTAATCTTTTATATTTTCATTCATGAACTGCATGTAAGAAAGCATCTTGCTTTTGATGGATCTTGTTTATTCCATAGTTCACCAGTACTTGCGAAATAATCTTTATATCTGCCTGGGTCTGATATCCTCACTAAAGGTTCCCTTCATGCTCCATGCTTCAAAAGGCTTCATCAATGTAATATGCTTAGTGCACCCCAACCTTACTAAAAAACCTTATCTTTTGCTTAAAAACAATTTATTTACCAGTGAAGAATGAACTTAACACTCTAGATCAACACAATCCAGTTTATGTAGCAAGATAATGACTAAGAATCATTCTCAATCTCTTAGCTAAGTTAAACCAGTTGCCACTTGCTAGATATAGATTGCCATTAATTCCAAGAAGAAGGTTAAGATCCCTCATCCTGGAGTTAGGGAAACTAATTGAAGAGGATTTCTGAGTTATTAGCAATAACGCCATCGAATTTTCACCTTCTATTAGCTTCAGAAGCACTTGAGGAACCTTCATAGGTTCAGTAGCAAGAATAAGATTCACTCTGTCATAGGCTAATCTGCTATGCTACTATGGTTAACAAAGCTATTATATTGCTTTCATGGTTTCTTGAGCCTTCGTTTGCAGGTGCACTGAATTTCCTAGAGAATTTTGATAAAAGCTAACTTGACAGAGGAGGATGTAGAGAGGCCCTTTGATGTCTCACCTGTGAAGAGAGGGGTTTACAATATAGTCCCTAGATATAAATTGAACTAAAGAGCAGATGTATGTGGCAGAAAACAAGGCTTGAATAGAACTAGTAATGTTCTTGGTTTTCCCATCTCAGGTATGTGGGAATAGTCAAAAGGGGCTGAGTAGAACTAGAAATGTCCCTAGTTTTGCTCCATTTTGCAATTACAACTTTCGCAGAGTGGCCCAATAGTTGTATCTTCCAACTTCACAAGAGAATTTGGGTATTGGGGTTTCTCCAAGAGAGTCTTACCATGGTTGGTGTCACCCAAACCCCTCGTTGCTTCTTCTACAGGTCCACTGACCTCAGAATCAGTCGTGACATATATATCATATACACACACATGCACATACTAAGCAAATCGAAGTGATGCCTTGAGCAAATGGGGAGTAGGCGGCACCAGAAAATATCCAACAGAAAGATAATTATTTCTTGAAGATACTCAGATCAGATGCACCTTTTGCACCTTAGCCTGATTCCATAACAACCAATAAGTAACTCATTGGTTCATCGACTAATAACCCCCATTCAACATATCAACTCACAACATGGCAGTTTAGATGAAATAGAGAAGCAAAACAGAACCTGGTGGTATTTGTGAGTCTGGGAAAGATTGGAGGGTGCTTCCATACCATTCTTGCTGTTGGTTCAGTCTGAGGTTTTGAGATTTCCACCAAAATCTTGTCAATACCTGGTACAAGATCTGCCAGGTGTTGGTGGTATGTTTCAGTAGGTTTTATGGATTTTCTAAGTTTGGTTTGGGTAGCCAATTTTAAGGCCTATAAACACATCCATGGTTAATTAGACTACAAAACAAGATACATTGGTCTTTTGGAGTCGCACATCCTTGGTTGTATGTGGACAAAACTAAATGTTGAATTTTCAGAAATCTAATGAAGTATAAATTGACATAAATGATACACAACTTTAATTGATAATCAAGTAAGACACTAAACCTACATTAAAATGTGCATACCACATAACTAAAATATACACAGGAGTAGTCAAATATCAAATACAAACCACCAATTCATAAGAAATACACAGCCAAAGAAATTCATCTAAACTCGAAGACTGATGGAAGCTGCTCTGTTGGCCTTGGTCCCACTATAAGTCTGCCGGACTCGGTGTGCATTGCGCTGTAATCGTGACACATAAGAATCCCATGTCTGATTGTTGAGTTTCGAGTTTCCCTGATTTGAAGTTTATCTTGCTCAACATGGTGGAAATGGCTTAAAACTCGGTTTTCCTGTGGATATCTCGCAGAATTGGGGGGCTTGGTCGAGATTTCGACAATACTTGGTTTAAATAAGCTTTTCTTACACTTAGACCCTTCGAGTTTTTTGATTGGAATCTCAGAATATCGCAAGATTTGGGCTGACATTTGGTCACTTTTCATTCCGACCCCACGTCTCGTCTCACTGGGTATGAGATATTTGATATCTCATGAAATCTCTGTGATATGTTATGAGATTTCAAACAATGGTCATGCCGTAGCTAAATTATTACTCGTTTCTGATTAATTGTATTATTACTTATTCTTCAGCAGCTACCATGGGTTATATATCAAACTTATTTTCTTTTTAATACTTCCAATCTTTATAAAAGTCGTTCGCATGCCATCTTCACCATCACATTGGAGCAGATGCGTAAAGTATGCCCAGTTTCCCCTGGTAATAACTGTCAAAATGAGGACATGAATGAAGATTATCTATGTGCGAAGCTCCATTTGGTAGATCTTGCTGGATCAGAACGTGCTAAGAGGACAGGTTCTGATGGACTTCGTTTTAAGGAAGGTAGGTTGATTGCGTGTTTATTTTAATAATTTAGATGAACCTTTCATCCTCAATGTAAATCTTATGTTGTTTCTTCTTTCTTTTAAACAGGGGTTCACATTAACAAGGGCCTTCTTGCACTCGGTAACGTAATAAGTGCCCTTGGAGATGAGAAAAAAAGGAAAGAAGGCATGCATGTTCCTTATCGGGACAGTAAACTTACTCGGCTTTTGCAGGTTTGGTTTGACACTAATATTTAAATGGTTTGAGACAACATTATAATATAGGTAATCTTGTCAATATTCCTCTCACAGTGCACCCCTGCAAAAGTAAATTCTTAGGATGAAGCACATTTGTTTCAGCAGGAGAGTACTTGTGGCTTATTTTATTTCACGGTTTCTGGCCTCGTATGCTACAATTAGGCCCTTCTTGTGTTGAGGGTGCCATGAGTGGGGGCCTTTTTAGTAAACTTAATCTAAGTTCACCTATTTGCCTTGGCAGGATTCACTTGGTGGAAATAGCAGAACTGTTATGATAGGTAATGTGTTGCTTGTCCTACAGCAATTTTTTCTTCTAGCGCATGGAGATTAACATTTTCAAATATGGCTATGTGGTGCATCTTTAAGAAGCAGTTTAAGCCATTTGACAGTTTCTTCTTCCCCTTTTTTTTTTTTTTTTTTTTTTTTTGGGGGGGGGGGGGTGTGTGGTTTCCCAAGGAACTCTAAGCATATTAAGTGGTTATATCGTGTTGGTTAAACATGGTTGAAATGGCTATAAGCATGAGCTAATAGATGGCTTTGAGATGTATTTTGAAAAGAGCAAGAAAAACAAGCCTTGTCCCAACTAAATGGGGTTCGATACATGGATCCTTGCCTTCCAACCAGCTCTAGGTGAGGCCATACTAGATATAAGGCCTAAGCTATGCATGTCCTTTCTCACCACTCCTCTTGAGGTTATTTTAGGTCTGCCCCTAGCTCTTCTAATTCCTTCAATTTGAATTAAATCACTTCTCTGTACTGGGGCCTGTAAGGGCGTCCGTTGAACGTGGTCGTGCCACCACTGTCGACTTTCTCATAGCTTATTTACCGGAGCTACTCCTGATCTAGCTCTAATATGCTCATTCCTTAGCTCATCCTTCGTAGTAGTCTTTGATATGGTTGTGAAGGCATATTACTCAATGGAATTTGCATATGGTGATCCGTTCCTTCTACTCAACAAACTATATGTAGTGGAAATTGAGGAGACTTTCTACTAATCTACTGTTCTTGGTGTGTGACAAAAACAGCTATTGGGACTTGTACCTTGAACTTTAAAAAGAATATAAATGACTAGAAATCTAAAATTGCTCACATCTTCTAGCAATTTGGACCTCATCGGAAAATTCCAGGACTCCTTTTGTGCTAATTTAACTCTTAGCACGTCAGCTAAAAAATTGAAAGAGGATCATACCTTCTATTGTCAGTTAAAGCACTTTAAAAGGGAGTTTAACTTCCACTAAATTCTACGTGAATAGTGCTTTTATATACATAATGGCGTAGATCTTTAAACATGCTTCTATGTAGCCATTCTAATATGATGGGATAAATACTAATATTGGATATGTTTGCATACTTACTGGAATTAGTTTTTTATTATTTTCAATCAAATATGATTTGTCAAGAAAAATATGAGTTAATATCTAAGTAATGTAGATACCGAATTTGAATGATCAAAACAGTAGCCAAATAGGACCTTTCACAGGGAATCAACTTCAGATTTGATAGACTTAAGATAGATAAAATTCAGATATAATGGAAGGCTGAAAATCGAAGTGGTAGAACAAGGATATTGGTTTAAGAACAAGGACTAGTAGGTCTTCAAAACAGCAGTATGCTATAAAGAAGAATGGATGGAACAATATAAGAGAATTAAGAGAACAATAAGGACAACAAAGTAACATGTAACACCCGGGCTTCTCACCGCAAGGTGGATCGATTGGATCAAACACCAACCTTCTTTGATCAAACACAAGGAGTCTTAACACCTGGGCTTCTCACCGCAAGGTGGATCGATTGGATTGAACACCAATCTACCTTGATCAAACACAAGGGTTCTCCAAGAGGAGGAATGCTAGCAAGCAATTTGATTTCATTTCACAAGTTGTTTTTTCACCACTTACATAAGTCTCTTTATATAGCATTCTAAAGAGACATAAACACTAATAGTAACATCCAACCACTAGCTAACACCACCTACCTATTAATAACTCAACTACACAACACCACTAGTCAAAACAATAATGGAAACATCCACCTACTACACCCCACTACTAGCTCCTTTTATTGACTTTTCAAAGCTAGACTTTGGCTTAGTTCAAAATATGTGGGCTGGTCTTCTCCCACTAAAGTAATCCAAGCCCATGAAACCATGGGCTCATTTTAACCCACTCCAATAGTACTAGCCCATGCAAGCCATGGGCTGTTTTGGATCATGTCCTTAGGTTTTAATGGGCTTGAGCTTTGGGCTTTTCTCTCTTTTGTATCTACTGCCAATTCTGCATCACTAAGGCAGCCCAAAAACTTTGCCCTAAAGCACAAATACCCCAGGAAAATGCAAATATGGCATGCATATCCCATGAACATGTGCTAAATTACACCACAGTCCATTCTGTTGGTTCTTTCTGTTTAGTCACCATTTTGTATTTTGTATTTCCAGAAGTACACTAAGCCCAATGTGACATTACCCTGTTGCCCATTACCTAAAACCTTCAAAATAACTGTCCAGTTCATCATCTTCCTTCTTGTGCTTCAGCCAATCTGATAGGAAGATGAAGAAGCCCATGAATGAAATCTCCTGCGGCATCTTCTTCTGCAATAAAACTAAGGAACACTGGATGAGATTGACCAGAGACCTATGACAAGTGCTATTTTCTGGCTGTGTTAGAGATGATAACTGGACATGTGAGATCTGTCTGGCTAACATCAAGGCAACTGTAGAATTCTCAGCCTAAAAAACTGGGTTACAAAGAACCCATTTTTCATCCAACCCTTTACGGTTGTGAGATGGTTTTCACCAACATGCACTCTCAAATGGACAAAGAAGAAGAGAAAGAAGAGATATTGAGTTAATGTAGGGTTCTGCTCTTGAAGATTTCTAGTGTGATGAGCTTGATTTCTGTGTTGAGTTGGTTGAATTTAGTGCTCTTACTTCAGGCCAGCTTTGTGAGGAAGGCGGTGAAGGAATAGTGCATCCTGGAAGATTGGAATACAGGATTAGAATTCATGGAGAGAAAGATTAATGATACAGTTCATGTGAATGTAATCTGATTAGTCAACGGTAACTTAAGTTTAAACTGATAAATGTTTCAGTTCATGTGAAGAAGGAGAACTTAAGTTTCTGTGTTGTGATCAGTCCAAATGTGGATGAGAAAATCAGTTAACCTCAGCTAAAGGATCCACATTATGTATGTATATACGCACTTAAGCTTTGAATCTTTATTAAATACAGCTACATTTTCCAGTGTCTTCTTATGATAGGAACTGAAAGGAACGAATTTAGATTGTTCTTAAAATGCATAAATTGGTATCGGAAAGGAAAAGGAAAAAATCTTCATACTTGTTCAGTTCAAATTCTATCCAAAATCAAACGACTGAGCAGAGAATTAGCAAGGCAGCAGACATAAATCAAGGAGTCATGCAGAAGCCATTGAAATGATGGTTTATTTTCAAAGGGCAGCTCTCACATTCATTTCATGATTTCATCTAACAAATATCACAAGACCTCACTGACAGAGGAGCTGAGAGGATATACTGCTGGACTAAAGCAATGCATTCATGATGTTTCACTTCAGAATCTGACAAAACCCACTAACATAGAAGCAAATATAATTAAAAGGTCTCTTATGCTCAGGAAATCAGAGGTTTTGGAAATCCACCCAGGAGAATCAAGAAGCTGATTGTGGTGAGACTAAGGAGCTCTTGATTTTGGTTAATTTTTCTGATATCAATATAGACAATCCTTCTTCCTGGAAGATAACATTCATTACTACTCCTAGCCTCTCCATTCTCTTAGTTTTTGGGGTTATGGTTGGTATTAACTAAAGATATATTAATAGTATGTTGAAGAAAGTTCTGTAATCAGAGACATTCGAATAGTATTCTTTGTGAATATGGTTGTATATGATTACTTAAATAAGCTGGTACACAGCATGACAGCATAAAAAACCAGACAGAAAGCTTTCGTGTTACCATAGACCTATATCAGTGCCCATTTGGCATCTCGGTCCTCTTGTTCGATATTCACCATCTTGTTTCTCAACCCTGAATGAGTTAACAAGATAACTGCCTTTTTTCCAGTTACAATGCTGAAATTGCTTCTGATACTTGTACTTCTATTTTGCTAGAATCTCTTTAGTGAATTAGTTGCACACCTTCAAGGCATTTAATTTGGAGGGTTTTAGCCATGGAATTTGCCCATCCTCATTTGTATTCATCTAGAATTTATATGGAAGTGATTCTGGATATCAAAAAGGGGTTATCCTTTCTGATTTTTTTTTCCTTTTCCCAGTGACTGGTTGAATGGTCTATCACATTCTTTGTTGAATATGCTTTTCGGACATGTTTTAGAATCTATAATTTTTCGAATAGTCCGTAAGAGTTCTAGTTTTTGCATCTCACTATGGTATAGTGGCCTTTGGAGTACCTGTTGTATACTAAGCTGACTCAGTACATATGTGCATGTAAATATGAGATTCCTGATATGTGAAGATACTGATATTTTTTGTGCTACCTTCGCTAACACCAAAATGCTGCCTTCTTCCAGCCTGCATCAGTCCTGCGGACATTAATGCTGAAGAAACTCTTAACACACTCAAATATGCAAACCGTGCTCGCAATATTCAGAATAAGCCCATTGTAAGTTTCTCAGTTCACTATTTGTTAGCATTGGATTTTATCTTGTCTTCCCATTTTGTGGTTCTGGGAATAAAATATCTTTACATATGCTCTTCAGTATGCGATTGGCATATTCCTTGAGTTATTTCTTATTTTTTTGGTTCAGGTTAACAGAGATCCAGTTTCCAGTGAGATGCTGAGGATGAGACAACAACTAGAATGCTTACAGGCTGAGCTACATTGTGTACGTGGGGGAGGAGTTTCATCTGATGAAGTCCAGGTATATGTTTATGTGATTGTTGATTATCTTCCTTCCCCCCTCTTCTTTTGTCCTTACTCTTTTCTGATGGGAGATAAAAATTCATCTTTAATATGTTTGCTTGTCTAGGTTCTCAAAGAAAGGATTGCTTGGCTTGAGGCTACTAATGAAGATCTCTCTAGGGAGCTTCATGAACACCGTAGTAGATGTGGTACTATAATGCAATGTGAAGCAAATTCTGAAGTATGTTGATGAGTACTCATGACTCACCAATCACCTTTTTCTTTTGACTCTATGTTTAATACTTTTTCTTTTGACTCTATGTTTAATACTTTTTCTTTTTCCTGGTTCCTTAACACTTTGACTTAGCACAAGCTTTTTTCCTTCCTTTTTAATTAAAATTATTTTTGCAATAAGAGTAGACTTCGTTACATCAAAAGCATCAATTTAATTCTATTGTTACTGGATTTTATATGAGAAATCTGATTCAGTCTTCAAATTATCAGGATGGATCGACTTTTTCATTGAAAGGTGAAGGGCTGAAGAGGGGTCTGCAGAATATGGAGTCCTATGATTATCAAATGGGTGAAATGCTAACAGGTAACTCACTTTTCTCAATTCAGGATTTCCAGGTGTTTGTGTATTTCTTTTTCACATGGAGTTAGCTATACTAAAATGCATATCATGACTTGCTTTCTCTAGTTCTTTTCTTATTGATACTTTATTTTCTGTTTCCATTTCTCGCTTGAGGTTCACCTAAAGGGGAATCTTGGTTTGTCTGTTTTCTTCATATTGATGGTATTAATGACAGTTCCAGCAGGTGATAATTCCAAGGGAATTGATGAAGTTGAGAAAGAGTGGGAGCATACGCTTCTGCAAAATACCATGGACAAGGAGTTGAATGAGTTAAACAAACGTTTGGAGCAGAAAGAGGCATGCTCTTAGAATATGTTGAATGCACTTTTTTAATTTTTATATTTTCAAGAAAAATGCATCAGTATCTTGAGATTATAAACCTGTGAGCCATATTTTGTGAAATGTCATAATTTGGTCTGTTTCTTAATGTAATGCTGGAAGACTGAAGTATAAGCAATTATTCTTGAAGATGCAATTAACACTAGGACAATGAGGAATAACTTGAAATATATCTAACACTATATGCTCATATCTTAACTACTTTTTAGAGTATTCTCCATTCACTTGCTGTTTTTGGATGTAGCAGACTGTTGGAAATGACTATTTTCTGGTAATATGTATGTTAGTGATGAAAATTATGTGTGGGAGACACTGTAAAATTGCAAACATTCTACTAGAAGCACTTAACAATGAAAATTTTTTTTTGCAATATTATAACCTCATATTTTGACTTCTTTGAGAGCATTCTATATTCATTATCTGTTTCGGGTGTAGGCGTGTAGCAAATTGTTGGAAATGACTATTTTCTGCTAATATGTTCTTTTAAGGTACAACAATTATGTGTGGGAGAGACTGATAGGCAAAACCTAACGTTGTCATTTGGGAAAATGGCATAGATAAGGATCTTAACCTGTAGTTTCAAATCATACCATTTGCAATCAGATTCACTTAACCTTGAAGAAAAGTTGTCTTAGGTTTTTTGTTTTTGTTTTTGTTTTTGTTTTTTTTTAACTGACAATGAAAAATATAATAGGGAAATGGGATGGGAATATATTACAACAGAAGGGATACAAGTAAAGGAGATCTGGGTTACCGGTTAGATAATTCCACTTTTTGTTGCATTTACTTCTACCATCTTACTCATTTTTATAAAGATTGTTTGACATTTTTCCTGTCCAATTTCCAGAGCCTTGAATTTATTTGCACTTAAAGTTCATCCTACATTTACTTACAGTTTTTCTGAGCAATTTTGTAATTGATCCTTTTACAGTATACATATTTTTCTTCCCTTTTCTTCTTTGGGGGTTGACTTTGGAGCATGTGTAGTTTTTATCTTTCTGTCAAAATTATGTTGGCATTTCATAACTAGTGCTCTAAAATGTATGCAGTCAGAGATGAAGTTGTTTGGTGGAGTTGATACTGCAACACTAAAGCAACATTTTGGGAAGAAAATAATAGAACTTGAAGATGAGAAAAGAACTGTGCAGGTGAAACGACATGTCTCAATTTTTATCTTTTTTGGGTTCTTTCTTGCTTTCATGACTTTCTTTTGGACTTTGAAGTTCACTGACATGCATAGTTGTACAACCATAGCAAGAAAGGGACTGTTTGTTGGCTGAAGTTGAAAGCCTTGCTGCTAATTCAGATGGGCAAACACAGAAAATGCAGGATGTTCACACCCAAAAATTGAAGGCACTTGAAGCACAGGTCAGAAGATGAATTCTTTTAGATGTTGTCATTCACATTATTTTACTCAAATTTTGCTATATATTTTTTATATTTTGCCTATTTCAGATTTTGGATCTTAAGAAGAAGCAAGAAAATCAGGTTCAGCTTTTAAAGCAAAAGCAACGAAGTGATGAAGCAACAAAGCGGTTGCAAGATGAAATACAGTCTATTAAGGCACAGAAGGTGTGTGATTTGCATACGGTCTTTAATCACCTTCCTTTCATGAAATATATTTCATGGGTTACCAATTGCCTCTGACATTATAATTGTTTCTGAAATTGTAGGTTCAACTGCAGCACAAGATAAAGCAAGAGGCAGAACAATTTCGACACTGGAAGGCCTCTCGCGAGAAGGAACTTCTGCAGGTACTCTGATTTGATGCTTACTAATATATTAGTACGGTTACATGCAGGAATGCACATTGGGGTTATCTAATTGAATATGAATTTCATAAAATGAACTATGCAGTTCACTTTTATATTGTTTATTTTTTAAACTAAACTTGGACCAGTTCTATCTTTTAAATTGAAACAATCTGCATTTTCCATTTATTGTACCTTGATTATTAGTAATTGTTTTTTTTTATTAACCATAAAATTATTTGTTTGGTTTTTTTCTTCTGGTCTTTTGTGGGCTTTTTTTATTTTCCTTTTTACAGTTGAAGGAAGATTGTGGATGTAATCATATTCTTTAGCTTGCTGTGTAAGGGAATGTTTTATGTGACACTTTGGAAATTAGCAATTTTTGTCAAAATTCTTTTGTATGAGGAGAAAAAAATAATACAAAGAGTTCTATTTATTAATAATTAATTGGAGAGAGGCTTTGTTTTTTGAGAAAAAAAGAGAGACATTGGAAAGCTGTCAAGTAATTATGTATTTTCAGAAATGGAAAGGACAGCAGATATCAAGTAACTAATATTTTATTTGAGAAATGGGAATGAGAGAAATAATCGTGAGAAGAGATCAAGTAATTAGTATTTTTTTTCCTGAGAAATGGGAAGGAGAGAAAATATCAAGCAATTAATATTTTTCCTTTTGAGAAATCGGAGGAAGAGAAATAATGGTGAGAATTAATTACAATTAAGTGAGAGTTCTGATTTACGAATTTGGACATAATTAATTGTCATTTTAATGAACATTTGGGGGTATTCTTGGAAGAAAAAAATATAAACATCTTCCATGAGTTTGTGCTTTTATAATAGTAGTATATGATAGTATATGATATATTTGAGGGTTCTTCTGTGGTAAAAAAAAACATCTTCCTGAAATTTCCTTTGCAAAGGAGCAAGGTGGTATAGGCATCGAAGAGTGAGTATCTGATTGCTGGAAAAGGATCTGGTCTTATTTTAGGGTGCTAATTAATCCCTATAAGCCCTTTTGATAGTTTGTTATGTAATTAATGTCCCAATATTCCCTAATGTTTGTCTGTTGACTGAACTGGCCTATATATGCTTGTAGTTATTAGTAGTCAAGGTTTCTCGAGAGCATCCAGTAACCTTGGTTGCCTTGCTTCTAGGCCACTTCCAGTGCCTTGGTTTGCCTAGAGTCCTACACACCATTACAGCTGTTATGTAGTTGAGTAGGCATATGAAAGATTTTGCCATTCTTGAGGCTCATTTTGCCCTATATATACATACAGAAGACCATTTTTGTGGCTTGACTCTCCCTGAACCTAGTCAGGGTGAGTCACGTTTTTAAAACAAATAGATACGTATGAAATAATAAAAAAGAAATAAAAAATAAAAACATACTGAAAACATATCAAACAGTTTTCTGTTCATTAAGAAGTTTGTCTAATTTCTTGAAGCTTCTGTTGTAAACATTAAAACTTCCTTCAATTATTTTGTTTATTAGTATATAGTGTTTCTTTAATGAGTACACACAAATGGAATTCTCCCCCTCATGGTGTAGCTCGGTTCTTCTGCAAGTACTACTCCAGTAGAAGGACTCAAAGGGCTGGTCCATCGCAATGATGGGCGGACTAGTCCATAGGGCTATTGACCAACCCTTCTTAGTCTCTCAGACCCAACTTGTGGCTTCTATTTCAATATTTTAGAAGTTATTGGACAGCAAGCTACTCTAGGATATACAGGGCATCTGTTTTACAAGATTTTATTTTGTTTTTCTTTTTCATATTTATTTCTGTCCTTATTAATCTTAGTTAGAAATCCTGTTTTTGATATTTTTTCCTAATTTGGTTACTTATCAAAGTGCAATCTGAAGTCTCATCTCTCCTGGAGACATTGTATGTTTGTTGTTTTCTATTTTTGGACACACTCCCATAGCCCATTTATTTGTAATGGCCCTTGGAGGCATCCCCACTGTTGGCGACTGTCTCTTGCACATGGTCAAATATTGTGGAGAAATCTTGACCATGTAAATTTGGTTATTTTGCTATTTTAGTTACAAACTACAATATTATTCGGCCTTATTTCTGATGTCTGTTTGCTTATATGGAAGACTTTTAACTGATTTTAAGGTTCTGGACTGCTTCGGTAAATTAGTTTGACTGTTGCTACTTTTGATACAATTCTGTTGGTAACTTTTTAATTGCTGTTACTACTGTTAGTTGAGATACGGTACTGTTGTGCTTTGTTTGGTCACATGGTCTACCGTTGGGGGTCTGATTATTGATCCTATGGCTGAATCGAAACCTCCAACTGATGTTTTACAAGTCCAAATAACTACCATTAAACTGAGTAGTGTTTCCAATTTTCTATTATGGACCCAACCTTTAAGCTCATATACATGCTAAGGGTAAACTCAAATGTCTTACGAAAAACCCTCCAACACCGGAACTTAAGGACCCTAAATCCATTGCTGCACATGGTGAGTGGATGCAAGATAATTCCATTGTTAAGATTTGGCTATAGAGTAGTGTTGAGCCGTCTATTTAAATGTAATGTTCCATACCTTTGCACAAGGAGTGTTACATATAATGAGAATAAATATGATGTATTACATCATATTGATTCTCAGACACTTTGTTGGAACTCCCCCTATCGTGTTACATCATATTTATTCTCATTATCTCTAACAAGGAGTATGGGATGATCTTCATGAAAGTTACTCATAGGAACATTTCTTGTACTTATGAAGGTATGAGAAGATTTTTCAATTTTCTCAAGGTTATACAACTCTTAATGACTACTCCAGTACCTATAAAGGTTATCTTGAGGAACTCTAGACTCGGGTGTGTCCAGACTATTATTACTATTTATCTCAAAAAATTAAAGGAGCAAAGACAGAGTAGTCAGAGTAATGTAGCATTGTGAAAATCCATATTGAGTAACTATGGAGCTAAACTCGTTAGGCCATGTTTGTGGAGATTGTTTAAGTCTATATAAGGCTTTGTGAAGCTTGGACAACATCCTGGACATCTCACGCACAGCAACATTCCCAGGACATGGCTCCATATATGCTTATCCTTTATGATCCCCCTGCTCCTATGGTTCCTATCATTCCCTTGTCTAAGTCTCTGTCAATGAAAGTGATGTAGGAGAAACCCTAGAAACTAGGGGACCTACAAAGTGGGCTACTAAACTCTTAGAATTAAACACCTATTCTTGATAGATAGTAAAGAAAAGAATTTGCAGCACTTGAAATCTGATTAATCATGCATGTAAGACAGCTAAAGTAGAGAAATAAACACAATAAGTCTTACTGTTAAGCACAACTAAAAAAGAATCAATAGGGAAACAAGGGAATGGGGATCTTGGCACCATAACACTAAATTGAATGCAAGGGAATTAAGAAACTTAAAGAAAAATAGAGCTGTCCTAATCAATATCAGATTTTTAACAAGGAATTCAACAATTAACAATGTAAAGGGAGTCTTGGGAAGTTTTTGTTTTAAACAAAATTACTACCAAAGAATAAATGATAAATATTTTGGGAGAGATAATGTTACCTGCTGATCCTGGCTGCAAACCAGGGGTTAGAAAGCATCTAGGAACAAAAAAGAGAAAGAAAAAATATTTTGAAGTAGTGGTGAATCCTAGGAAAGGAGAAAAAAATATTTTGAAGTAAAGGCGTATCCTAGGAAAGAGAGTAGGTGATAAGAGAGAGGGAGAGAAAGAAAAGAAACAAAGAGAAGGGAAGGGAGACTAACAAAAGACAACTACATTGCCGTATAAGGGAAAGAGGGAAGAAAAAAAACAAAGGTTTTTCTTTTGCAAGAAAATTATAACAACCGTGTGTGGGGTTTGGGGAAGAAAAAGAAGATTTTCAGGAAATAAACTAGGTCTTTTTTGAGAAAAAAAAAAAAAAAGAGTAGATCTTTGTAGAGGAGAGCAAGGGGAATTTTTCTAGTGGGAAACAAGGGTGAAAGGAGGAGAGAGAGATTACCTGGAGAGAGGGGGAAATGCTGGTTCTGCGGAGAGAGAAGCAATGTAAGCTCTCTTTTTTTTAAATTCTTTCATTCATTGATTACCCAAAAACGAATTCCATACAAGCTTTAAATAAAAAAATTGATTCCTCACAACCCTAGATGTTTAATTCCCAAAATAACCCCAACTTAAGTTGTAAATATAACCCAAACTCAAAATAATTCAAAATTGGGCCAAAATAGACTCTAGGCCCAACCCATAAAGACTCAAACATGAAATTAAAATATTTCAATAGTAAACTACTACCCAACCCACTAAGACTAAGGAAAATAACATGACAAACTGTTTATGAGCAGTGTTTCTCATCGAACCATAGGATCCTAGCAATCTAATAACCTCCAAACTCATCATCGATCCACATAGATGCTGTCGTGGGATGATCTCTATGTCGGCGTCGCCGGTAAACTCGGAACTGCTCACTGATGTCCTCATCATAAAATTTACACAACAGAGATAATAGCGGTTGCAACCTCTGGTGCCACTAGTGACTACTATCCCTCCTCTAGCTCTCTATGATCTTCCTCTAGATCTTGCAGATGCTCCTAACTTACCAGTTGCTCTTTGCAAAGGTAAACACTCTTGTACCTTAACACCTTTTGCAATTTATCCCATTGCTAACTTTGTATCTAATGACCATCTTCCTCCTTTACACGGACTTTTGTATCCTCCTTATCTGCTACCTTTCTTCCGAAATCCCTTCTTGAGGTTTTCTCACACGACCGGTGGAAAGCTGCTATGGATGCCGAGATGGAAGCTTAGTTATCACAAAAGGCTTGGTCTCTTGTAGATTTGCCCCGTGATAAAGAGGTCGTTCATTGTTGATGGTGTACACTATTAAGTATCTTCATGATGGATCAATTGAGCATCTTAAAGCTCGATTAGCTACTTATGGTATATTTGAATATTTAGTGTTGATTATTTTGAGACTTTTCTTCAGTTGCCAGACTTAATTTTGTCTGCATCATTATCTCTTTAACTACAAAGCTTGATTAGCCACTATATCAGTTGGGCATAAAAAATGCTTTTCTTTATGTTGATTTTCAAGATGTATATATGGAGCAACCTTTTGGGTATGTTGCTTAGGAGAGGTGTTAAGGAAGGTGTGCAAGCTTCACAAAGCTATATGCGGACTTAAACAATTTCCACAAGTGTGGTTTGACAAGTTTAGTTCCATAGTTACTCAATATGATTTTTCACAATGTTACTCTGGCCATTCTGTCTTTTGTTCATCATCAAGATTCTAAACTGATAATTTTGGTAGCATATGTAGATGATATTATCATTTCTGGCAATGATTCTACCGATATTTTTGGAATTAATACCCATCTTTACTAGCATTTTCAAATGAAGGATTTGGGTTTACTTCAGTATCTTTTGGGAATTGAAGTGATGCAAAGCAAGAAGGGGATCAATTTGTCTCAAAGGAAGCATGTCCTTGATTACTAACTAATAAAGGGTTCCTTGCAGCTAAACCAGTAGATACTCCTATGGATACTCATCAGAAATTTGTCTCTACTGACATTGATGTATTTGAGGATCCCCATCGATGCAGACAACTTGTAGGAAAACTCATATATCTTATTGTTACTAGACTAGACATATCCTTTGTTGTGGGTGTTGTGAGCTAGTTCATGAATTCTCCCAGAAAGATCCTTTCGAGAGTTGCATGTCGCATCTTGCAATATCTTAAGGAAGCACTAGGAAAGGGGATTGTTTATCATTCTCATCACCACATTGACATCACTATTTTTCTAATGCTGATTGGGTTGGTTCGGATGGTGATCGACAATCTGCCACTAGTTGTATGCTTGTAGGCAGCAACCTCGTCACTTGGCGAAGCAAATGATAGACCACTATTGCATGATCAAGTGCAGAAGCTGAATGTGGAGTCATGGCTCAAA